>NC_057711.1:73556194-73610881 GCF_004010195.1 Chiloscyllium plagiosum
GGAGACAGGACACCTACTTGCAGATCGTTTCAGAGAACATTCTGGGACACCTGCAACCACCAACCTTACTGCCCTATGGTTGAACACTTTAACTCCCCCTCCCACTCTGTCAAGGACATGCAGGTCCTGGGCCTCCTACACCACCAAACCATTACCACCCGACGCCTGGAGGAGGAATGCCTCACATTTGCCTTGGTACCCTGCAACCACATGGGATAAATTTGGATTTCAGCAGCTTCCTCATTTCCCCTCCCCCTACATTATCCCAGTCCCAAGCCTCCAACTCAGCACCGCCCTCCGGAACTGTCCATCACACCCTCCTCTGACCTATCACTTTCTCCCTCACCTCCATCCACCTATCATTTCCTCAGCTACCCACCCCCACCCTCCTCCCATTTGTCTCTCAGCCCCTGGCTCACAAGCCTCATTCCTGATGAAGGGCTTATGCCCGAAACATCGATTCTCCTGCTCCTCAGATGCTACCTGTCCGGCTGTGCTTTCCTAGCAACACACTCTCGACTCTGAACTCCAACATCTGTAGTCCTCACTTTCTCCTAATGTCTTGTTGTAGCCTGCAATAGCCCTCGACACTATTTACAACACCACCGACCTTTGTGTCATCAGCAAACTTACTTCTACTTCTTCATCCAAGTCATTTATAAAAAATTCAAAAAGCAGAGGCCCAAGAACAGATCCTTGCGGGACACCACTGGTCACCAATCTCCAATTGGAATGCTTTCTATCGACTACCACTCGCTGTCTTCTTTCAACCAGTCAATTCTGTATCCAGACCACCAAATGTCTCTGTATCCCAGACCTCCTAACTTTCTGAATGAGCCTACTATGGGGAACGTTATCAAATGCCTTACTGAAATCCATGTACACCACATCCACTGCTCGAACTTTGTCAACTTGTCTCATCATATCCTCAAAGAACTCAATAAGGTTTGTGAGACATGACCTACCCCTCACAAAGCCCTCACTATCTTTAATCAAACTATGCTTTTCCAAATAGTCATAAATCCTATCTCTTAGAATCCTTTCCACAGATGTAAGACTGACTGGTATATAATTCCTAGGGATTTCCTTTCTTGAACAGAGGAACAATATTCGCCTCCCTCCCAATCATCCAGTACTACTCCCGTGGAGAGTGAGAACATAAAGATCATTGCCAAAGGTGCAGCAATCTTATTTTTTGCTTCCCACAGTAATCTTGGATTCGCTAGGGACTTATCTATCTTAATGCTTCCCAGAATTTCCAGCACATCCACTTTCTTAATATCAATCTGTTCAAGCCTATTAACCTGGTCCACAATGTTCTCACTATCAACAAAGTTCCTCTCTCTAGTGAATACTGAAGCAAAAAACTTATTTAGGGCAACCCCTACCTCTTCAGACTCCAGGCACAAGTTCCCTCCACTGTTCCGAATTGGCCCTACCCGCTCTCTCTGATCATTCTCTTATTCCTCATTTAAGTGTAGAACACCTTTGGTTTTCCCTAATCCTTCTGCCAATGCTTTTTATTGCCCTCTCCAAGCTCTCCTCAGTCCATTTTTGAGTTTTTTTCTAGCTACCCTGTAATCCTCTAAAGCTGTGCCAGATCCTTGCTTCCTCAACCTTATGTAAGCTTCCTTTTTCCTCTTGACAAGAAATTCCTCTGCTCTTGTCATCCTAGGCTCCTTCGCTTTACCATTTCTTTCCTGTCTCAGTGGGACAAAGTTATCCAACACTTGCAACAAGTGCTCCTTAAACAATCTCCATATTTCTGTTGTGCGCTTTTTGTAGAACAGTTGTTTCCAATTTATAATCCACAGCCCCTGTTTAATAGCAGTATAATTTCCCCTCCCCCAATTAAATATTTCCCATGCAGTCTGTTCCTACCCCTCTCCATGGCTATGGTAAAGGTGAGGCAGTTGTGGTCACTATCACCAAAATGCTCTCCCACTGAGAGATCCGACACCTGGCCTGGTTCGTTGCCTTACACCAGATCCAATATGGCCTCCCCATGGATAGGCCTATCTACATATTGAGTCAGGAATCCTTTCTGGACACACCTGACAAAATCGGCTCCATTCAGATCATCTGCACTAAGGAGGTTCCAATCAATACTGGGGAAGTTGAAGTCACCCATAACAATAACTCTGTTACATCTGCACCTTTCAAAGATCTGCTGTCCAGTCTGTTCTTCCATCTCGCTGCTGCTAAAGGGGGTGGGGGATGTTTCTACAGAAAACACCCAATAAAGTGACTGCTCCTTTCCTGTTACTGACCTCCATCCATACTGACTCAAAAAAAAACCCTCCTCAACAACCTTCTTTTCTGAAGCTGTGATGCATTCTCTAATTAATAATGCTATACCCCCTCCTCTTTTACACCCTTCCCCGTTCTTTTTAAAATATCTAAACCCTGGAACATCCAGCAACCATTCTGGCTCGTGTGAAATCCATGTTTCCATCATGGCCACAGCATTACAGTTCCAAGTACTGATCCATGCTCGAAGTTCATCACTCTCATTCCTGACATTCCTTGCATTGAAACAGACACCGGTTAACCCGTTGCTTTACCATATGAACTGTATATCCTTCCTGACAGACTCACTGCATTCTATTTCTGTCCGTTCAACAACTATCTTTTCCTCAGATCTATAGCTCTGGTTCCCATTCCCCTGCCAAACTAGTTTAAACCCTCCCTTTAAGTTTCTCTTTAGTATCCTGCCTCTAGGAGATGTCACTGATGTTGGAGAATCCCACAGTTCACACTGCTTAACTCTTCTCATTGACAGGCGAGGATATGATGTGCTCTGTTCTGGAGGAACTTGCACCAACTTTATCATGGATGCATTTGTGGACTGAGAATTGGACAATGCCACACCAGTTCCCAGTTACTCCTTAAGATGAGCCGCTGGCACAGTTTTGACCTAGGTGGTCACAGGATGGGTTTGTCACCCAATCTTCTGAGCCCTGCTCCAGAAGATGACAGAGCTCAGCGATGATAGCTAAGTATACTATCTTTCAGACAATTAAAGAAAATGACAGAGAGGTCTGTGGATGCAAAATCTTATTGTCTTCTACCCATTTGGTGGACTTTGACTCACTGCTTCTCTCTCTATATGCTGTGCAGCAGTCACTAGAACTTACTGTTCTTGGTGAGTTTGGTGACAAAGTAATAATTGCTGTCTCTTCATACATTGTCTCAATTGCTGCAGCAAGGCTGTAAGGACTTCAGCCAAAGCAATCGCCATGTGAAATGTGATAAACTGTGAGGAATGTCAGAATAATACCAATTTTATCCTGATCCCTCACATCCATCACAACGAACATCATATTATGATCCACGTCATTTGGCCGGAGGCTTGCTGAGGAGATAACTGATATGCTTTGATAAGGGGTGTTAGATATTCTGGAGTACGTTGCCTTATCAAAGTATATGGACCAAAACCAAAGTTTTCAAGCTTCACTGGAGAGTAGACCTCTGCCATTAAGCTACCATGATAGACCCTCAATCAAAGTAAAGACTCCCTTCTACATTGTTGACCATGTCCTTGCACATTTGTTGCTGAATGCACAGATGTGGCAGCTATGAAGTGTTGTATTTCAGTGCTGGCTACAGAATATGTTTGTCAAATGGACACTTTAAGTGCTGCTTTTAAGTGCTTTTGTCTGATTACATTTCGTTAGCTGACATCATAAGGAGGCAAGAATTATACAAAATGTAATAGTGATGAGACCATAACTCTTAACATGCATTCTTGGATAATTAATGATCGGAAGGGCCCCAACTACCAAGATTTTTACTCTGCCACCAAAGAAAAAGAATCAGTGACTTACTCTGCCCAGTTTGCAAGCAATGTCAGTCATTTTATACAGTTACTGTATAGCTAACTTTCAATCCAACATGGCAAGATTCCAACTTAATTTCAGTGAAATGACATGCAGGCTCTGCCTACGATATCTGTGAATTATCCCTCACCCTTTATGCTCCCTTCTGTGTTGTTGTCCCCTGTGTCCTCAATGAACTTTCATCTTCACCCAGTTTCTATTGAACCACTTTACACAACAATTACTATTCCCACTTACCCCAAATTCATTCCCATGTCCTTGTGAGCCCTACATCTTCCCATTTAATGGCCTGAGTGAACTGTTTGAACTCTCGCCACTCCACCCCACTTTCCAGAGTGCCTCGTCCTCTCCCATTCACTATGGGATCCCAACCTACTATCACCAATTGTCCCCTCTCACTGTCACTATTCCCTCAGCAACTCAGTACAATGAAGCTCATCCCTAGACTTAAATGTCTCAGGACTTCATACCTGAGCTGGGTTAGAATAATAATGACAGGACCATTTCTAGGTCCTGTCCCAGCACATGTCAATAACACATCCATTGGTGCAATTCTGTCAAACTTAAATTACAATTTAATTAAGAATGGTGTATGGATTCCTAAGCTTGCAGGGCATATGAGACGGTGCCATTGTTGCAGTATGGAAACTGAAAAGGTCCCTCAATCTTGTGGCATTCAAATTTATAAAGTAAACTGTGACAATAGCTGAAAAGTCACCATTATGGAGGGTGAGGCCCTTTCCAAGATAGGTGATTACAGCTGTAATCCCCTGATTACCGTGGATGGGGTGAAGGAAGTGAAAGAGACATCTCAAATCTCCTAGCCAGCTGCTGGAAAATTGGATCCAGGCATTTCCTGGGTTTTGGCCTCAATGGGGAGCCTGTCCAGTCTTTGGAATATACTGAAGATGTCCCTCATCGTCCCACAATTGACATTTAACTTTGTAGTCTGGTAACCTCCATCTAGGTGGGTGGCCCTTGCCAGCTTTACTTTAAATCTGGCAAGATCATCCAGAAGAAGGAATGCTGATCCGAAGTGATTTATTCAAACGTTCTTCCAGTCCTGATTTCAAGTACACCTCTGACATTTAGGGAGAACTCCATCCATTGAATCAACCTAGGGGGAGTTTTACCTTGCATCCGTCCAGTGTGTCATAAAGCTGAAACACCTGAACAATGTAAAAAGATGTCATTCTTCATCAATGACCCTTACTTTTAGGAATATAAATATTCTCAAGAAAAACTTGCAATCAAGAGCAAACACAGAGTGACTTTCATTAGCAGATTTCATTATCACCTTAATACAATGAATAAATGAAATATAGTGTAAATACCTCTCAATGAAGTATGTGTAAATAATCAAGATTAATTGAAATGCTTCAAACAAAATTTGGCATGCATTTTTTTTCTGGGAAATTACGTGCCTCATTAAACAATAACAACTGGGTAAAGATAGTAAATTTCCTCATTAGGTGCTCGAAATAAACAGATTTCAAGAATTAGCAGTAGACTGTAAGATTCATGAGGTGATAAACTATAATTATTATGACAGTCCTTACTTTAGTCTTCCAGAAGTTCATTTATTTACCTGTTATCTGATGTGCTTGTCGTTCAACATCATTGCTCATGTAATTAAGTTTTCTAAGTACTTTTACCATTCTGTTCGAGGTCAGGATAATCAGGAAAAGTTATTGCTTTTGGTTTCTGCAAAATTTAACATTTCATACCTTTCTGATTCTGCAGTTTCTGAAGTTTCCAATGTGAACATTAGTATAGGATTAGACTCCATCTATTCAGTGGACCTCTATACTATGTGTACTTGCATTGCCATTAAGATGACATTTTAATTCGCAACTACAGTTTTACTTTCAACTCAAGGCTCAAAACAACTGCAGTAGCACAGCAATTTGCTTCACAGGCATGGCCCACTGCAAAGTAATGTTTCATTTCAGCAAGGTTCCTCCATGGCTAGCACTGCTGCCTCACAGTGCCAAAGACCTGGCATTGATTCCAGCCTCGGGCGACTGTCTGTGTGGAGTTTGCACGTTCTCCCCGTGTCTGTGTGGGTTTCCTTTGGCTGGTCCAGTTTCTTCCCACAGTCCAAAAATGTGCAGGTTATGTGAATTGGCCATGCTAAATTGCCCAGAGGGATGTGTAGGTTAGATGCATCAGTCAGGAGTAAATATAGTGTAGGGAAATGAGTCTGGGTGGGTTATTCTTTGGAGGGTCAGAGTGGAGACTTGTTGGGCTGATGGGCCTGTTTGCACACTGTAGGGGTTCTAATTTCAGTTTTTGATGTGCCATTTAATCTGCATCCTGTGTCTCAAATAAGTTAACACAGTTATGAAATGTTGTTGATCAACTGTTCATTCCAATAATGTGTTATAAAAGGGACAGAATTGAAAATCAAATATAAAAAAAATCAAGAGCGCCAGAATAATCTTCTGTTGCATTAGTACAATCACAATCGTTAGAGCACTGTTGTTTGAAGCCCATAGCTCACATCATCTTGTCCCATTGGTAATAAGAAGCGATAAAACAATTTTGTGCGGATATTGCAGACAGAAAATAAAATGTAGAACTAATGACCCAAAATAACTAAGTATACTTTGGGGTATGTTAACCTTCGTTAACTTAAGCAATATAGGATCTATGAGTAAAATATTCTGCAATGTCAATGTGAGCACATTATTCATTCAAACTGCTGTTCAGAATTTTACTGTTAAATATATATATTAATAAACAGTAGCAATTGCAAAACAAAGCAATTTTGCAAAGAACATCAATGTTGGAATTATGCAGCTTTCATCAATTATAATGTAAAATCAAAATCAAAAAGACCTGCCCCAACAACAATTTGCATTTATGGAGCACAATCAACATAGCCAACATTTCTTATGTTTCTTAAAATGAGCTCAGTGAATGAAAATATTTCAGGCATCACAACTGTGATAGAAGTTAATAGTACATTTTCCTGGTTGTGCCAGACATTGAAGAATGGGGTACCATGGTCCCTTATCTCCTCACCTGCCTCACCCTCCCCTACCAAAAAGTCACAGGGTGTCTGCCTGTGATTTTGACTGGTGCACAGCAGCAATTTGATCCTTGGAGCAGTGTTAACTTCTTTAAGGTGAGCCTTTTACCTCTATCTCTATCTCCTGATGCAGACTTCCCTAAATCTAGGGTCAGAGGTCTCGGTGAGGGCAGTGAGGGTTTGTGTTCAGGAGAGTGGGAAAGAGTTAAAAATGGGAATGACCTTTGATGGGGGTACCTCTCATGAGCCATCTAGTTTGACACAAATCCACACAGCTAAATCTGTTAGACATCCTGTATGGCATGGATCTTCCCCTGCTGTGAGTAATATACCAGAGCCTTTAGGGGTCCTTCAGTTGCCTAACAACTCTGCTGCACCCCTGCCAACTGTAATACTTCTGACAAGTTGGGAGTGGTGGAAATGTAGTGGGAAGGCCATTTTTTGGATTTTATATAGCTTCAAACCCAGTAGCAGGAGAATGTAAACACCTGTATCTCAAATAACAGGCAGAACCTTCTACCAGTGACAGGTATTTCAACTGCTGTCTGGAGTATCTGTGAGACCTCCAGGTCACACCACTTTCCAGGAAGGTCCATCAGTATTGCATGTTATTTCAGACAGTTGACAGGCCAGCAGTGGGCCCTTTCCTGGGGGTCAGGATACTGGGGACAGATGTCCCACCCAGCAAGAATTGCCAGGCAATCAAAGGATGGAAATACTTTTGAGTGGCAGTGCTACAGGGGAGATGGTGGTTGCTGCTCAAAGCAAGCCCCTCTTGAGGCCTGTGGCCAAGGTAAGAGGCAGTAGTATAAGAACAGACAATGATTTGAGTCTGATATGACTCTTCTTCAGAATAGAGATGGTGGGAGGGGTTTCACAGAGTGGTGAATACTGGGAAGGAGATAGTAGGGACTTAGCAGCATGGACAGGAAATGGGCCCTGCCTTCTTGACAATGTTGAGAAACTTTGAATAAATGACCACCCTTGGCAGCCAGAAAACAAACATACCAGGGTTTGTTGATAATATTCCCCACACGATGAAGCCCTATCGACATCCAGATTAGTACCTGGGTTAAATGTCTTGCTATTATCTCCTCAATAATGGATTTTAGCATTTTTCCAATGACAGCTGTTAGCATAAGTAGGTTATAGGTTTCTGCTTTCTTTCCTTGAACATTGGTGATACATTTGGGGCCTTCCAGTCTGTTGGGACCTTTTCAGAATCTATGGACTTTTGGAAAATTGCACCAAATTCCGTCACCATGTCTGCACTGTCAAAGATTTCAGGATGCAGCATCAGATCGAGGGGGCTTGTTAGTTTGTAGTCTGATTGATTTTCTCAGTGTTTTTCCTTCAGTGGTTGTGAATTTTGAAGTTCATCTTCCTTTAACTCTTGTTATTTCTACAGTTACTGGGACCATAAGCACAAAAGAACTAGGAGCAGGAGTAGGCAATCTGGCCTTTTGAGCTGCTCCAGCATTCAATAAGATCATGTTGATCTTTTCTTGGACTCAGATCCACTTACCCACACTCTCACCATGTCCCTTAATTCCTACCATATACAAAGGTACAATTACTAGGAAATGTCGCCATAGTTAAAGGGAAGCCTTTTGTATCTTCTACTATGAAGACAAATACAAAATACTTGTTTAAAGCATCTTCTATTTCCTTGATTCCCTTTATAACTTACACAGTTTCACCATCTAATACACTAACCTTTTCCTTTTCATTTAAAATGTTTAACTGCTTGTTTCATATTTCGTGCTCATTTTTCTCATACTCCAGTTTCCCTCTCTTTCTCCATGCTACTAACCAATCTTTGCAAGTATATAACATTTCTTTCAATCTGACACCCTTAGTTAGCCATGGATGTTATTTCTTTCCTGTACAGCTTTTCTTTCTCAACAGAATATACTTATGTTCACAGTTAGATATCTTCTCCAATGAACCACTGCTTCTCCATCACTTTTGCTTTCAATATATTTTAGCCAGCAAATTCTTTATAGCTTTCTAAATGCCTTTACTTAAATTTAAACACTAACTTCAGATCCAAATTTCCCTCTCTCAAACTGAATGTGAAATTGTATCATGTCGTGAACTCTTTCATCAAGTTGTTCCTTTACTATGAGGTCTTTTGTTAATCTTGTCTTATTCCATATTACTGGATATAAAGTAGACTGTTCCCTGAGTGGTTCAAGAATGTAGTTTTTTCTAAGAAACTGTCTTAAATATGCTCTCTGAACTCACCTTTAAGGATATCTTTATTAATTTGTTTCATAACTTTTTTTCTCTCTCTGCAATGCTCACATCATATGAAAGAATAAAAAAGAGAGATTTGCCCTATTTGGATTCCTGAATACTTATTGTCATCTAGTGGAGTTACTGGGGATTTGTTCAGATTTCTTTCTACATAATGTGATAGGAGATTTTCTTCATATGCTTCTTGTCCCTTCCAAAAGATCACATGGTTATTAATTAAGTGGAATGAGTGTAAATCTTGCTGTAGGTTTCACGGTTTTATGATGAACCAATTAGTTTTCTCTGCATTACATTGTACAGAGAACTTGATATTAACCAAAAGAAGTCACATGCTAAAATATAAGGTAAGGCAGCAAGTTTACAGAATTATCCCAATGTCTTGGTGTTTATTTTCCAACAGTGAGCATTGAGGTGGATAATGATGAAAGTGATGATGAGGAACAGGGTGAAGAAACAGGTAAGCTATTTCCCCATGCACATGCTGTATGTCTACCTTGCCATACACAAAGGTAGAATTACAAGGAAATGTCACCACGGTGGCTCAGTGGTTAGCACTGCTGTCTCACAGCACCATGGTCTCAGGTTCGATTCCAGCCTCAGGCGACCGTCTGTGTGGAGTTTGCAAATTCTCCCCGTGTCTGTGTGGGTTTGCTCCGGTTTTCTCCCACAGTCCAAAGATGTGCAGGTCAGGTGAATTGGCTATGCTAAATTGTCATTAGGTTAGGTGCGTTTGTCAGAGGGAAATGGGTCTGGGAGGGTTGATGTGGACTTGTTGGGCCGAAGGGCCTGTTTCCACACTGTAGGTAATCTAATCAACAAGTGATTTATAAGGAAGAGAATACATATTCCTAGATTTTGTCCTCACCACTCCCATATTTTGCTTTGTTAATTGAGAGACATCAAAAATAAATGTGTTCTAGATCTATATAACTGAAGTTCCCACCACTGTAGTGCCCACTGCACTTTGTTCTGTCATTCATTAGAAATGCTTGGTCTTGTTCGGGAGAGTACATTGCAAACACTATAGTAATGAAATGTTAAGACTATAAGCTTCACTTTTCAGGCAAAAAAATCTTCATTATTATGCAATTTTCCAATGCCATCTGTCTATGTGATGAAGAGTTGGCAGTCATTCTTCTCCAAAAACGAACGTGGCACAAAGGTTTTTCCACTTTGAATTTTTTTTTAATCTCTCTTCCTGGACGAAATTTAGAGTTAGGAACAGAAATAGAAATATGTGATTTCTTGACCTTTAAATAGCATAAGATCTTAGTGCCATCTGACCTACTGGAAACAGCCATAGACCATGTTAGTTTAACATGAGATCTGAAGCACATTACTTCTAAGATGTAACATTTCCTTAGTATTAGAAGAAATTATTAGCTGTCTGAGGAGCTATGATTTATCTTTCACTTTGCTTACTTTATAAACTATAAATTAACTGGCAATGCAACATATCATTAGAGTGCTAAGCATAATGTCCACAACCCTCAATTTCTCATATAAGATTACAGATTTGCTATATTATTGTATCATACAAATTTACAAATAGATTTAGCCATATTGGGAAGAGTGACACATTGGGATATATCCTTTAGGCTTTTACATGTCACAGAGTCATAGAGATGTACAGCATGGAAACAGACCAGTTGGTCCAATTTGTGCATGCAGATATCCTAAATTAATCTAGTCCCATTTGCCAGCATTAGGCCTATATCCCTCTAAACCCTTCCTATTCATATACCTATCCAGATAACTTTCAAATTTTGTAATTGCACTAGACTCCACCACTTCCTCTGGTAGCTCATTCCATCCACGCACCACGTTCTGCATGAAAAAGTTGCCCCTCAGATCTCTTTAAAATTTTTCCCTCTCACCTTCAATCTATGCTATCTAATTTTAGACTCTCCCACTCCAGGGAAATGACCGTGTCTATTAACCCTATCCATGCCCCTCATGATTTTGTAAACCTCTATAAGGTCACCCCTCAGCCTCTGATACTCCAGAGAAAATAGCCCCAGCCTGTTCAGCCTCCCCCCTAGAGCCCAAACCTGACTTAAGCATGTCACAGAGATTTATTCGTTTATATTTTACTGTTTCCTATTGATTATTATTTAGCTGTATGTTTGGGATGAGAGCTATTTATTGAGTGCAAATGTAACCCACAAACCTGTTCATTTGTATTAAGATGATTACAGCTCAGAGGTGGAACCACAATGCACAAAGAAGTCAGCAGGAAGGAACAGAAATGGAAAGAGAAAAATTGAACAAGAATCAGAGGAACAATCTGATGACTCAGAGGAGGAAGAAGAAGAGCAAAGTAGAAAGAAAAATGTGCAAAATAGAAACAAATTAACTAATAGGAACAACTTAAATGAAGCAGAGGAACAAGCAACTAAAAGTAGGAAGAACAAGAGAAATGCAAAATCTAAGAAAAAAGATTCTCATAGTGATGATCATGATGATGAGGCACTGGGCAAGAAAAAGAAAGGAAAAAGTGACAAAAAGCAAATGGACAGTGAGAGTGAAGAGGAGGATACCAAGAAAAGGGGCAAGAGAAAAGATAAGAATGGCAAAAAAGCTGTAAATAAAGGCAAAATCAATAAAAATAAATATAGTTCAAGGTATGTCTCATTTTCACAAAGTTGGAATTCACTGGATACAATATGTGGAATAACCTAGTGAGTTAGGAAATGGCTTGGTTATAGTTTGCATAACTGATTAGCTGTATCTGCTGAAAACAGTTACTTTACTGTTTTATATACTCTTTGAGATTCAGACGTAGAAACTTTCTTTCATTTATACCCATTTCAAATGTAGAAACTAGAACAGTTTGAGTGTTTTGCTGAATTGTTTTTATGACCTAAATTTTAATTACAGAAAGGAATTGGCAAATTGCCAAAGGAATTCTTCACTTGCAATTTGTCACTTCTCATTCTTGGAGTCATAGAGCCATAGAGATGTACATGATGGAAACAGACCCTTCAATCCAACACATCCATGCCGACCAGATATCCCAACCCAATCTAGTCCCACCTGCCAGCACCCGGCCCATATCCCTCCAAACCCTTCCTATTCATTTACCCATCCAAATGCCACTTAAATGTTGAAATTGTACCAGACTCCACCACTTCCTCTGGCAGCTCATTCTATACATGTATCACTCTCTGTGTGAAAACGTTGCCCCTTAGGTCTCTTTTATATCTTGCCCCTCTCACCCTAAACCTATGCCCTCTAGTTTTGGACTCTCCAACCCTAGGGAAAAGACTTTGCCTGTTTACCCTATCCATGCCCCTCATAATTTTGTAAACCTCTATAAGGTCACCCTCAGCCTCTGATGCTCCAGGGAAAACAGCCCCAGCCTATTCAACCTCTCCCTATAGCTCAAATCCTCCAACGCTGGCAACAACCTTGTAAATCTTTCTGAACCCTTTCAAGTTTCACAACATCTTTCCGATAGGAAGGAGACCAGAATTGCACGCAATATTCCAACAGTGACATAACCAATGTCCTGTACAGCCGCAACATGACCTCCCAACTACTGTACTCAATACACTGACCAATAAAGGAAAGCATACAAAACACCTTCTTCACTATCCTATCCACCTGCAACTCTACTTTCAAGGAGCTATGAACTTGCACTCCAAGGTTTCTTTGTTCAGCAACACTCCCAAGGACTTTACCATTAAATGTATAAGTCCTGCTAAGATTTGCTTTCCCAAAATGTGGCACCTTGCATTTATCTGAATTAAACTCCATTTGCCGCTTCTCAGCCCATTGGCCCACCTGGTCCAGATCCTGTTGTAATCTGAGGTAACCCTCTTCACTGTCCACTACACCTCCAATTTTGGTGTCATCTGCAAACTTACTAACTGTACCTCTTATGCTCGCATCCAAATCATTTATGTAAATGACAAAAGGTAGAGGGCCCAGCACCTTATGGCACTCCACTGGTCACAACCCTCCACCACCACCCTCTGTCTTCCACCTTTGAGCCAGTTCTGTATCCAAATGGCTAGTTCTCCCTGTATTCCATGAGATCTAACCTTGTTAATCAGTCTCCCATGGAGAACCTTGTCTAATGCCTTAGTAAAGTCCATATAGATCACATCTACCACTCTGCCCTCATCAATCCTCTTTGTTAATTCCTCAAAAAACTCAATCAATTTTGTGAGAGATGATTTCCCACACACAAAGCCATGTTGACTATCCCTAATCAGTCCTTGCCTTTCCAAATACATGTACATTCTGTCCCTCAGGATTCCCTTCAACAACTTGCCCACCATCAACGTCAGGCTCACTGGTCTACAATTCCCTGGCTTGTCCTTACCACCATTTTTAAACAGTGGCACCATGTTAGCCAACCTCCAGTTTTCCGGCACCTCACCTGTGAGTATTGATGATACAAATATCTCAGCAAGGGGCCTAGCAATCACTTCTCTAGCTTCCCACGGAGTTCTCGGGTACACCTGATCAGGTCCTGGGGATTTATCCATCTTTACCCGTTTCAAGACATGAAGCATTACCTCCTCTGTAATCTGGACATTATGCAAGATGTCACCATCTATTTCCCTACAGTTTATATCTTCCATATCCTTTTCCAAAGTAAATACTGATGAAAAATACTCATTTGGTATCTCCCTCATTTTCTGCGGCTCCACACAAAGGCTGCCTTGCTGACCTTTGAGGGGCCCTATTCTCCCCCTCGTTACCCTTTTGTCCTTAATGTATTTGTAAAAACTCTTTGGATTCTCCTTAATTCTATTTGCCAAAGCTATCTCATGTCCCCTTTTTGCCCTCCTGATTTCCCTCTTAAGTATACTCTGACTGCTTTTATACTCTTCTAAGGATTCACTCAATCTATCCTGTCTATACCTGACGTACGCTTCCTTCTTTTTCTTACCCAAATGCTCGATTTCTTTAGTTATCCAGCATTCCTACACCTACCAGCCTTTCCTTTCACCCCAACAGGAATATACTTTCTCTGGATTCTCGTTATTTCATTTCTGAAGGCTTCCCATTTTCCATGTTATCTGTGAACATCTGCCCCCAAGCAGCTTTCGAAGGTTCTTGCCTAATACCATCAAAATTGACCTTTCTCCAATTTAGAATTTCAACTTTTAGATCTGGTCTATCCTTTTCCATCATTATTTTAGATCTAATAGAATTATGGTCGCTGGCCCCAAAGTGCTCTCCCACTGACACCTCAGTCACCTGCCCTGCCTTATTTCCTAGGAGTAGGTCACGTTTTGCACCTTCTCTAGTAGGTACATCCACATACTGAATCAGAAAGTTTTCTTGTACACACTTAACAAATTTCTCTCTATCTAAACCCTTAACAATATGGCAGTCCCTGTCTATGTTTTGAAAGTTACAATCTCCTACCATAACCACCCTATTATTCTTACAGATAGCTGAGATCTCCTTACACGTTTGTTTCTCAATTTCCCTCTGACTATTAGAGCGTCTATAATACAATCCCAATAAGATTATCATCCCTTTCTTATTTCTCATTTCCACCCATATAACTTCCCTGGATGTATTTCCAGGATATCCTCCCTCAACACAGCTGTAATGCTATCCTTTATCAAAAATGCCACTCCCCCTCCTCTCTTGCCTCCCTTTCTATCCTTCCTATAGAATTTCTATCCTGGAAAATTAAGCTGCCAGTCCTGCCCATCCCTGACCCATGTTTCTGTAATTGCTATGAGATCCCAGTCCCATGTTCCTAACCATGCCCTGAGTTCATCTGTCTTCCCTGTTAGCCCCCTTGCATTGAAAAAAATGTAGTTTAATTTAGCAGAGCTCTCTTGTCCTTGCCTGCCCTGACTGTTTGACTCGCTTCTGTTCTCAGTTGTACCAGTCTCGGATTGATCTCTTTCCTCACTATCTCCCTGGGTCCCTCCCCCCCCACCTTACTAGTTTAAATCCTCCCGAGCAGCTCTCGCAAATTTCCCTGCCAGTATATTAGTCCCCTTCTAATTTAGGTGCAATCCGTCCTTCTTGTACAGGTCACTTCTACCCCAAAAGAGATTCCAATGATCCAAAAATGTGAATCCTTCTCCCATATACCAGCTCCTCAGCTCTTCACCTGCTCTATCCTCCTATTCCTATCCTCACTAGCTTGTAGCACTCAGAGTAATCCAGATAATACTACTCTCGAGGACCTCCTTTATAAATTTTCACCTAACTCAGTGTAATCTCCCTTCAGAATCTCAACATTTTCCCTTCCTATGTCATTGGTTCCAATGTGGACAATGACCTCCTGCTGGCCCCTCTCCCCAGTGAGAACATTCTGCACCCTCTGCATACCTGTTTGAAATGGGTATATCCACAAAAGACTCCTGCACTAGCTGCTTACCTCTCTTACCTTTCCTGGAGTTAACCCTTCTATGTGACTATATCTGAGACTTTCCTCACTTCCTATAACTGCCATCCATCACATACTGTTGCTGTTGCAAATTCCTCATTCCTAACTGTCTCTCCAACCAATCAATTGGATCTGATAAGATTCGCAGCCAACAGCATTAGTGGCAGATATAATCTGCAGTAACCCTTAAACTCTCTTTAAACTCCTACATCTGACAAGAAGCACACATCCCTCTACCAAAGCAGATTTTTGCTCCTTCACAATCTACAGACCCAGAAAATGACGCCGTCTTTTTCCTCTGCAAACTCTGCTCCAGGTCAATGATAGATAAATTGTAAAAAGTAAAAATAGTGCAAATATAAACATTGGCTAGGTAGAAATAAATCTATTGGCATGATAGGCTTGTTACACAAACTTTGCAGGTCTCAGTTTATTGAACAGTGATACTCTTGGTTGCTTTTTTGTTTTTGTGAGCAGTTTGGTATTGTTCTGTTGTTCAGGCTCTCAGATGTGCTATTCAGTTTTAATATTTTTAGCAAATAAAGTAATAATCTAGTTTAAATCTGAGAAGAATTTAGGTGAAGATATTGCTTCAAGAGTTAGTTTGGTATTCTATGTCAAAAAGTTAGGTATAAAAAACCTAGATATAACGGCCCACTTTATGATAAGTATTGAATTGCTGCTAGGAAAATGCAATCTAGAAGTTCATCCTTTTTACCATTTTATTGGCGATGTCCTCAGCTTTCTCTTGGTTTTGACATTTCAAATTAGGATCATAGGATGACTTCACATTAATTTCCATTTATCCAGTTCAAAAATGAAAATTCTTTAAATTACTTCCAATTATTATAGAATTCTGGTTCAAAATAGACTAGTTGATTTGAAGGAATCTGTGTTAGTTCTAACTCACAAGTTCTTCCCCATTCATTCTCTCATTTAAAAGGCTGTAATATGTAGACACAAAGAAAATCTTACAGTTTGTTGTTTTCTCTACTCAAGCACCGCAACATCCAAAATCCTTGATTCCATCCCTGAGTATGACAGTTATTGATAGTAGGCTTAATGAATTGAGTTACGTAGCTTTTTTAAACCTTTGAATATTTGATACTTCTTTGGATTTGCCAATGATGTATGAATGGAAGCACTCTGCTCTGGGTAAAACAGAGTGGAATTCAGGCATTTTCATTTTTTTTCGTGGAATGTGGATGTGGCTAACAATATACAAATTTGTTGCCCATCCCTAATTTCCTTTGAACTGAGTTGGCTTGATGGTTATTTCAGTTGACAGTTAAGAGTCAACAAAATTATTGTGATTCTGGAGTCACATGTAGGTCAGATTGCATAAGGATTGGATTTTTTTCCCAAAAGGGCATTCATTAACTTCCTGGGTTTTTGCATCATTCGTTGATAGCTTTGTAGTTATCATCAGCTTCAAGCTCATATTTACCTATTGATTTTAAGTTTCACAATGGTCTGTGTTGAGATTTGAACTAGTGCCCCGAGGGCATTAGGCCAAACCTCTGTGATGGTGCCACTACACCACCATTTCCTTAGCATTCCTGCCAGATCAAACAGTACAGGAATTTCCAAAGTTCAGTGTACATTATGATGAGTTCTAATTTGCCAATTCAAGACTATTTAGTGGTATCTGTTGTTATTTAGGCTTGTCTTTGCATGTTTGATACTCTTTTCCTGGCAAGTTGCCAAAAGTTGCAGTTGGTTAGCAGAGGAAACTGAGGTTTGGTTTTCGATTTGAGTTGAGAATGTAAAGTGCAGATACTTCCATCTCTGAACCCTGGGCAGCATATGTGTTATTCACGTGATACAATCATCAAATGAAAATGTTCAAATAGTGGTGCATTATTTGGAGCTGCTCACAAAGGATGAAGGGCTGTATATAAGCTTGTGGTAGTAAGAGAGCCTATTTATAGATTAATTAGACTTCAGTAGGTTTATGGGCTGTATTTTACAAGGAGACATATTCCCTACCCCCAAATAGAGTCATAGAGTCATAGAGATGTACAGCACGGAAACAGACGCTTCAATCCAACCCGTCCATGCAACCAGATATCCCAACCCAATCCAGTCCCACCTGCCAGCATCCAGCCCATATCCGTCCAAACCCTTCCTATTCATATACCCATACAAATGCCTTTTAAATGTTGCAATTGTACCAGCCTCCACCACTTCCTCTGGCAGCTCATTGCATATATGTACCACCTTCTGCATGAAAAAGTTGCCCCTTAGATCTCTTTTATATCTTTCCCCTCTCACCCTAAACATATGCCCTCTAGTTCTGGGCTTAACCACCCCAGGAAAAAAACCTTGTCTATTTATCCTATCCATGTCCATCCTAATTTTGTAAACCTCTATTAGGTCACCCTTCAGCCTCCGATGCTCCAGGGAAAACAGCCCCAACCTGTTCAGCTTCTCTCTACAGTTCAAATCCTCCAAACCTGGCCGAATACTTGTAAGTCTTTTCTGAACCCTTTCAAGTTTCACAACAGCTTTCCAATAGGAAGGAGACCAGAATTGCATGCAATATTCCAGCCACTTCTCAGCCCATTGGCCCATCTGATCAAGATCCTGTTGTTATCTGAGGTAACCCTCTTCTCTGTCCACCACACCTCCAATTTTGGTGTCATCTGCAAACGTACTAACTATACCTCTTATGCTCACATCCAAATTATTTATGTAAATGACGAAAAGTAGAGGACCCAGCACCGATCCTTGAGGCACTCCACTGGTCACTGGCGTCCAGTCTGAAAAACAACCCTCCACCACCACCCTCTGTCTTCTACCTTTGAGCCAGTTCTGTATCCAAATGGCTAGTTCTCCCTGTATTCAGTGAGATCTAACCCTGCTAACCAGTCTCCCATGGGGAACCTTGTTGAATGCCTTACTGAAGTCCATTTAGATCACATCTACACCCCTGCCCTCATCAATCTTCTTTGTTACTTCTTCAAAAAACGCAATCAAGTCTGCTCGACATGATTTCCAACGCACAAAGCCATGTTGACTATCCCTAATCGGTCCTTGCCTTTCCAAACACATGTACATCCTGTCCCTCAGGATTCCCTCCAACAACTTGCCCACCACTGATGTCAGGCTCACTGGTTTATAGTTCCCTGGCTTGTCCTTACCACCTTTCTTAAACAGTGGCACCACGTTAGCCAACCTCCTGTCTTCTGGCACCCTACCTGTGACTATCGATGAGACAAATATCTCAGCAAGGGGCCCAGCAATCATTTCCCTAGCTTCCCACAGATTTCTAGGGTACACCTGATTAGGTCCTGGGGATTTATCCACCTTAATGCATTTCAAGACATCCTCCTCTGAAATATGGACATTTTTCAATATGTCACCATCTATTTCTCTACATTTTATATCTTCCATGTCCTTTTCCTAGATGCAAAATACTTGTTTATTATCTTCCCCATCTCCTGCAGCTCCATACAAAGGCTGCCTTGCTGATCTTTGAGGGGCCCTATACTCTCCCTAGTTACACTTTTGTCCTTAATGTGTTTGTAAAGACCCTTTGGATTCTCCTTAATTCTATTTGCTAAAGCTATCTCATGTCCCCTTTTTGCCCTCCTGATTTCCCTCGTAAGTATACTCCTACTGCCTTTATACTCTTCTAAGGATTCACTCGATCTATCCTGTCTCTATCTGACATATGCTTCCTTCTTTTTCTTAATCAAACGCTCAATTTCTTTAGTTATCCTGCATTCCTATGCCTACCAGCCTTTCCTTTCACCCCAACAGGAATATAGTTTCTCTGGATTCTCGTTATTTCATTTCTGAAGGTTTCCCATTTTCCAGCTGTCCCTTTACCTGCGAACATCTGCCCCCAGTCAGCTTTTGAAAGTTCTTGCCTCATACCGTCAAAATTGGCTTTTCTCCAATTTAGAACTTCAACTTTTAGATCTGGTCTATCCTTTTCCATCACTATTTTAAAACTAATAGAATTATGGTCACTGGCCCCACAGTGCTCCCCCACTGACACCTCGGTCACCTGCCCTGCCTAATTTCCCAAGAGTAGGTTAGGTTTTGCACCTTCTCTAATAGGTACATCCACATACTGAATCAAAACGTTTTCTTGTACACACTTAACAAATTTCTCTCCATCTAAACCCTTAACACTATGGCAGTCCCAGTCTATGTTTGGAATGTTAAAATCTCCTACCAAAACCACCCTATTATTCTTACAGACAGCGAAATCTGCTTACAAGTTTGTTTCTCAATTTCCCTCTGACAATTGGGGGGTCTATAATACAATCCCAATAAGGTGATCATCACTTTCTTATATCTCATTTCCACCCAAATAACTTCCCTGTGTGTATTTCCGGGAATATCCTTTCATAGTACAGCTGTAATGCTATCCCTTATCAAAAACACCACTCCCCCTCCTCTCTTGTCTCCCTTTTTAGCCTTCTTGTAGCATTTATATAATAGAACATTAAGCTGCCAGTGCTGCCTATCCCTGACCCATGTTTCTGTAATTGCTATGATATCCCAGTCCCATGTTCCTAACCATGCCCTGAGTTCATCTGCCTTCCCTGTTAGCCCCCTTGCAATGAATAAAATGTAGTTTAATTTATCAGAGCTCTCTTGTCCTTGCCTGCCCTGACTGTTTGACTTGCTTCTATTCTCAATTGTACCAGTCTCGGATTGATCTCTTTCCTCACTATCTCCCTGGGTCCCTCCCCCCACCTTACTAGTTTAAATCCTCCCGAGCAGCTCTCGCAAATCTCCCTGCTATTATATTAGTCCCCTTCTAATATAGGTGCAAACTGTCCTTCTTGTACAGGTCACTTCAACCACAAAAGAGATTCCAATGATCCAAAAATGTGAATCCTTCTTCTATATACGAGTTCCTCAGTCATGCATTCATCTGCTCTATTCTCCTCTTCCTGCCCTCACTAGCATCAGAAGTAGTCCAGATATTACTAACTCTCGAGGACATCCTTTTTAAATTCCTGTCTAACTCTCTGTAATCTCCCTTCAGAATCTCAACCTTTTCCCTTCCTGTGTTGTTTCTGTCAATAAAGAAGTCAATTGTGAGCCCATCGACTCTGTGGCTAGCTGCCCCACTGCAATCCCTTTGACAAAGGGTCAGTTAGACTCAAAAAGTCAGCTGTTTTCTCTCCTTACAGATGTTGCCAGAACTGCTGAGATTTTCCAGCATTTCCTTTTTTGGTTCCACTGCAATACCATGCTGGAACAGTCTGAATTAAGTCAGAATGGGACTTCTGTCCCATCTTGGCCTCCAGGAGCTCTGTAGTGCCAGGTTTGTGCAGTGGCCACAGCTGGGACTACAAGTAGTTAAAAGAAGTAAAGGCAGAAGAAGAGTCATGTGGCCAGGCTCCCAGGTGACTCCAGTATTTTGGATAGACTCAAATGTCAAATCCCTGTGAGGAAGATGGATGGTATCAAATCTTAGTGGGGTGCTCTTGGAGGAGTCTCGAAGGAATGCATCCCTGCCTGTCTTGCCTGATAGTTGCCTGCATAGTGAAAGCTGCTGGGCTACTCTCCTTGCCCTCGCCTTCCACTGCCTCATGTGATATAAAGCCAGGTGTAGAATAAGACCAAAAAGTAGCCAATCCCTACCAGTCATAATGTGGGAGTGTTATGATCCCCACTTATGGTAATATTGGAACAAGTCAGAGTCCTAAGGGATATCTGGCTTGGTAGATCATGGTTTTTAACATTTTTGCAATTTGTTTGCTGTGGTGGTCAGTCACTGATCACATTCACGAGAGACTGTTAGTATAGTGTTAACAAAAGAACATCAAAGTTAATTGTGCATAAAAGAAAAAAAAACTATTTTACCTCTATAAGAACCATTTGAAACAGTCTGATTACAAATATCAGATACCAGCTTCCATTCTGCTCCCCTGAGCAACAACTTACAGACAATTAAACCTCGGGGAAGGATCACATTATTTCCATGTTTGGGATGGCTAATCAGTTGACACATCCATACTGTTTTTCTTTCAAGTAAACATCGACATTTACTTGATACTTCTTTTTAGTTAGTTTCTCTTGATGAAATCCTTAAAAAAAACTACACTTCCTAGCTCATTTATTCCTTAATATATGTTCCTTAAATTCAGGCATTCAACAACTTTGGAGGATGAGGTTTCCTTTTCTGACACATTCAAACCTTCTGTTTTTTGAGCTTTCCTCCAGCTAGCTTCTAAGCCACTTAAGGTTTACTTTCTTCTGCCCTGTTGGTTCTGGAGACTGTTCAGTTGAACAATTGATGTAATAGGCCTTTCCACTCTAAGCGATCTGTCTGTCTTTGTAAGAAATTCACTGATCTTCAGAATGGTTCTATATTTCTAAAATAATTTTTCAATCATTCCATCTCCCTGTGCCACAGGTCACCTTGTCATTAGGCAATGTACTATTTTTTCCTCTCTTCTGCTCCTTGTTCTTAGCAGCACTGAATTATTCACCTCAAGGCTTTTTTTTAAAGTCTAATTTTTTTGCATATTGATAACTTTGCAGATAACCCAAGACTACTCAGAGAATTCAAAAATGAAACGAAAACTGTGCATCCCCTTAACACATATGGGATGAAAATGAAAAGCTAACTTAAATATATATATACTTTTGTTCACTTTAGAACCCTAGTTTTTAACATGATAATATGTCATGAACACCTTCATCACAGAAAACAAGTCAGGCGTGGGCGGGAAGATGTTGGGAAAGTGACCCATTTTATTTATCAGAGATTCACATTGAGATGCGGTGGTGTGGAGAAGGAACTTAAGATAGACTTTGATATTTCTGAATATCTGAACAGCTAAATCCTGTGCATGTTTGTTAGATTTTACCTAAGTCATTTTGGTTATAGTATTTTTAATAACAGAAATCCACAGTGTGCTGATAAATAGTTTTCTTTTGATTTCTAGCTCAGAAGAAGAATCTAGGGAAGAAGAAGAAGTTATTACGGAAGAAGATATGGCCAAGTTGAAGGATCAAGTTGAAGAAAAAAAGAAATTAATTGCAACTTTGCGAAACAAACCCTCACCTATGAAACAGAAATTACAATTACTGAAGTGGGTGCATCTGTTTTATATGTTGTAACAATTTCTGGTCAAACCTAAAGTCATGAAACTTTTGAAACAGATAACTAACACTATAAAAATAATGGAATTGGTTTTAGCCCAAACTGGATTCCAGGGATTTGAGGACAGGGGTGAATACCAAAAGTGTTTACGGTGAGTGTAATTTTCTGCTCGTAAGTGTAAGGTGGCATCTTTTTCTGAATTCAGTTGAGTTGCCTCCCTGGGAGATACTGCCTGGAGGTGGTGGATTAAGAAATTGCATTTGAGTTTGTATCGAAGTAAGGATGCAGAGTGTGGCTTTGAAGGTCCAATCAGAGGGCCAACAGCCTTGGAAGAGAAGTGGTTCCATTGACATTGGTAGGCAGTGAGTCTGCAGAAAGGGTCTATAAGGATATTTGCATTTTAAGGTGCCTCCTAAAGCGGTTATAATTAAATAAAGTAATAGTATCTACAGGTCATCCTTGTGGGATATTGGAGGTACATTCATCCAGCCAAGAGGACAGTATTCCACCACACCTCTGATTTGTGCCTTGTAGATGATGGACCCGATTATAAATATATCAGGAGGTGATATTCTCTGCAGAATTTCTAATCTCTGACCTGCTCTTGTAGCTACAGTTTTGTTATTAACTGGTCCAGTCATGTTTTTGGTCAATGATAACCCACAGGTTATGGGGAATTCAACAATAATAATCCAGTGAATGCCAAAGGGAGATAGTTTGAGATGAACATTACTTGCCACATGTTTGATACAAACATTACGTGCCACTCATCAGCCCAAACTTGGATATTATCTATCCTTGAAATTATAAATATTGCTGAACATTGCACATTTTCTTTGTGTTGACAGATAGATGACAGAGTTATAACTGTGTTGAAACAGCTTGACTAAGGATAATACCAATTCTGGAACAAAGTATGATTGCAGGAATGTTGGTCACGTCCCAGTTACTTTGTGGTTCCCATCACGTTTAGATTTATCTGTTGCTGCTCCGGCCATGTCTATCTCTTTGTTGTACCTAGGTTGATTCCTCATCTTGATGATAATAATTGTCAGGATGTACAGATTGTGGTTGAATACAATTTTGCTGCTAGTGATGACCTATAGCACTTCATGGAGGCCAAATTTTGACTTGTTCAATCTGTTTGAAATCTAACACATTTAGCAACATGACAGTGCCACCCCAAAACATGATGATGGGGCTTTGACACCACAAGGGCTGTTCAATTGCCACTCTTACCAATACTGTCGTGGACAGATGCATCTGCAATAGCTAGATTTGTGAGGACAAGATCATGTAGTTTTTTCTGTCTTGTTGGTTTACAAATGACCTGCCTCAAACAGGCAGCAATGTCAGCCTCAGTCAGTTCAGTATGTTGTGTTACTACTGAGTCACACTTGGAAATTGACATTGAAATCCCCTTGGTGCTTCTTTCAATTGATGCTTAACATGGAGCAGTGCCTGGAGTGGAGGGACAAGCTGTAGTAGGTGGTAATCAGCAGGAAGTTTTCTTACGCATGTTTTACCTAATGCTGTGAGACTTTGTCAGGTCCAAAGTCAATGTTCAAGCCTCATTGGAGATCTCTGTGCCAACTGTATACTGTAGTGCCATCTCTGGTGGGTCAGTCCTGACACTGAAAGTGCACATATCCGAATGGCATTGCTGGTTTCTGTGAGGTATGATTGGCTTTCAGGTGTGATTCCATGAGAATGACAGGCTACTGCTTGACCAGTCTGTGAGACAGCTCTCCCAATTTTGACACAAGCTCCAGGTATTAGTAAGGAAGATTTTTCATGGTTGGCAAAATTGGGCCTGCTGTTGTAATTTCCGGAGCTTAGCTTAATGCTAGGAGATCTGTCCAGTTTTATTTCTTTTCTTTAGGCTTCATAGCACATTGATCCAACTGAGTGGTTTGCTATGCCATTTCAGAGGGTAATTATTGTCAACCACATTGCTGTGGGCCTGGAGTAACACATAGACTGGACCAGGTAAAGATGATAAATTTCCCTTGCTAAATGACATCAAAGAACTTATTGTGTTATTATGATAATGGGCAGTAGTTTCATGCGCTCCATTAAATTAACTTTTAGTTCCAGATTTATAATTGACTTTAAATTCTACCAGCTAATATGATGGGATTTGAAACTGTGTTCCCAAAGCATTGGCCTGGGATCTACTGGAATAGTAGTCCACTGACATTATCACTATGTCACCACTTTCCCTCAAATCAGTTATTAGTGTTGTGTTTTCTGGTTCCCTTGAGTTTGACATAATTGCACTCTATACTCAAAATGCTAGAGCTTCATTGATTGTATTTCTTAGAGCTCTCCATGTGGCTGGTAGACCAATGCATTGATTCTCAGTGGCCACCTGAAGTATAGTAGTAAATGTGGCAGGCTGGTTGTACATTTACATAATAGCTAATTCTTAACTCTTTACAAAAAAATTAACAATGTCATAACTTTCTTTGTTTTTTTAAAAAATTGATCTTTTATATTGTTCCAATCATAAGCTTCTAAAAATATATTTTATATAACTTTATGTAAGACAACATTCAGCAGTGGATAGCAATTGTGAAAGAGAGCGCTGAGCTGGGAGGCTTGAGCAGCAGAAAGTGATGGTGAGAGAGGGCTGAAAGAGCACCTCTCCGGAAAAAAGGATATCTTTAGGGGAAAGACGCCTCTTTGGAAGAAAACACAGATAGACACAAGGTTTCTCATTGCAGTGTAAATCCATCTACATACTTGCTTATTCAACCTTAATTTCACTTCATGGTTGAAATGACCCGATGCCAGTGGAATACAGAGTCCTTGTTTCATGTTCTTTCCGCTATACCTAAGTCCAAATCTTATGTTACATAAAGAAGATTAACAATCAACTTTAATAACTAAACAGAACACATTTAGAGTCTGTTATAGAATGTTTCTTTTGGGAAATTATTACTTACGTATTACTTAGGTGAGAGGATGTTGTGCTTCCATCTTGTGGATTTAGTGTTCATTGCTTTCAGGGATAAATTGGGATTGGCAACTATTTGTGTTCATCCTCATGTTGTAGGAGACGTGCTTGATGTCACTGTTGTGCCACTTGCTGGTGATATCGGTATTTCACCACTTGTTGATGCTGGTGATGTTGGCTTGCTGGTTATTGATTATCTTTTCGGCAATTCCAGCTCAGCTGTAGGTCATGTGTGGGCATTGCTCCTTTTCATTCACTCACCAGTTTCAGTCTCAATGATCTACTTATCATCAACAAATTTTTCTGGGTTTCAGGTTTTCATGATTAGATCCTGTACAGGTAAAGTTTGTCCTTCAAACACTGTGACAGTGATTTGGTTTTTTTTTCAAATTTTGAATCCATCAATCTGTACATCTGTGAACTGTTCTCTTAGTTCATCCTGGTCACTTGGAGGAATTATTTGTTTTGCAGAGTTGTCTTATACCATTTTTTCTTTTAATAGCTCTGCATGTGACTTTATATCACCCTTCAAATGTGGCGATAGAAGTCAGAAAAAGGCAAGGATTAGATTTTCCTTTGCCTTGGTATTTCATGAGGGTTCTCTTCACTATATGTAACCCTGTGTCCTCTTGTGTAATGTGGTGGTGATAGTAAACACATACTGATAAGCAAGTTTTGGGCGGCACGGTGGCACAGTGGTTAGCACTGCTGCCTCACAGCGCCAGAGACCCGGGTTCAATTCCCGCCTCAGGCGACTGACTGTGTGGAGTTTGCACGTTCTCCCCGTGTCTGCGTGGGTTTCCTCCGGGTGCTCCGGTTTCCTCCCACAGTCCAAAGATGTGCAGGTCAGGTGAATTGGCCATGCTAAATTGCCCGTAGTGTTAGGTAAGGGGTAAATGTAGGGGTATGGGTGGGTTGCGCTTCGGCGGGTCGGTGTGGACTTGTTGGGCCGAAGGGCCTGTTTCCACACTGTAATGTAATCTAAGTTCCATAAATCCTCTGGAGGTGAACTGCTTCCATTGTCATATATTACAATTTCAGGAATCGTTTCACTAATAAACAGAATGCGTGTTTTGCTTCTCACATTTTTCACTTTTGACATGAAAGGGAACATTGAATAGTAGCCTGCACATTTGAGGTACCATTCTTGATTGTGAATGAATAAATTAGCTGGCAGAAGATACCATGATCTGGATGGTACTTCAGTAGCTACCATCTCCTTGTTCTGATGTATATTTCTGTATTTGAGGTATGCAGACATTATTTTTCCATTGATTTCATTGAAGCCTATCCAGTACTTAAATGGTTTGGCTTTTAGCTTACCCTCTTAAATGGTTTGGCTTTTAGCTTACATGTGGCCTTCTTGGTTTTTCTGGAGAGGTCCTTCTTTGAGGCTGATTGCTTTGGAACCACCCAGCAGGAGGAGAGGGTATTGTAGTGGAAACATCACTCGCTTATTACTTCAGAGAGACAAGTTAATGTTCCTTGCACATGGGTTCAAAAACCACCTTAGAAGCGGGTGGAATTTAAGTTCAATTAATAAACCTGGAATTAAAAGCTATATACAGTAATGGTGATCACAAAACTAGCATTGATTGCTGTAAAGACCCATCTGGTTCACTAATACCCTCCAGCGAAGAAGATCTTGCCTGACTGGCCTGCATGTAATGCCTGACCTATGCTAATGTAGTTGACTCTTAATCGCTCTCTGAAATGGTTTGGCAAACCATTCAGTTCAAGTACTGTTTGGGATGAGCAATAAATATTGACCTTGTTAGCTAGTCCATGTTCCACAAAAGTATAAAGAAACAAAAACACCATCTTCTGGCAATATATTATCTCTGGCATACAAATAATGCCATGTTGCTTTCTATGTTAGCTATTTCTTTGACAATCCCAGAGCCACTCACTGAGAGACCATTGTTCAGTTCTTGTCTTTGCTGGTCACAGCTTTAATTTAATCAGGTGATGGAACCTCATTCTTAGATCTTTCAATCATGTTTCTTCTGCAGTGAAAACATCTGCTAGAGCTATTTCTCTTCCTGGCCTGTACTTCAGAGTGATGTTTTTAATCATTAAAGATATGTGGGTACCATTGGCCAGGTGAGCATTTATTCCCCATCTCTATCATAATTCCTCCAAAGTAGTCTTTACAACCCAACTAGTGTTGTAAATTGATTTTTCTTGTAAATATGCTCTAGTGGCCAACAAACTTTCTTTACTACTAAACATTTTTTTCCATAAAGATGTAAGTGGAATTTCTTACTTCCATATTCGATAAACCTAATCTATGTAAACAAGTACGTTAAGGTGGCTAAATGCATTGAGCTGCAAAGTTTGCATGTGTGAGAATTGAACCAAACTGTGATATCCTCCAGCATGAAATAGCCTGACAACTTTTGGAGCTGAATTCTCTATTTTGTGGTGGTTTTGAGGTGAGGTAGGCCTTCTGCTCACTATCCAGATATCACCTTGATGTGGATTTATTTTCCCTGGGTTGAAATTGTTTATTTACACAGAACATGAACCCTGCAGGATCCTAGCCGCAAAGAAACTGGATGCCTCTGTTTCTCAAGGCAAAACCTGAGCAGTGTTTCAGTGGAAATCTTGAGTCGTTCCAGATAATGCTGGCAATAAAAGCCTGAAAGATAATCACAACAAATAATTTTCAGCCGTGACAAAGGCCAAGCCTTAAAAATTTAAGACACAAGTCTGAAATAGTGGGTGAGGAAGTTCTTTCTGGGTCTGCGCCCTCCATGAAAAGAAATCCGAGTATAGCCAGCATCTGCTGCAACCGCTCTGGAACAGCTTTACTGTCTTTATTCAGTTATTTGCATACACATATCAATTTGGGAATGACCTAATTTTCTGTCAGCAAGTAACTCTGCTAAGATTTTGGCATAGCTGACTAGCTACAAATCTATTTCATCAATATCAGAGATGCTTGATTTCTGCACTGGAAAAGCGATTTCTATTGACATTTTGAGTAATACAGGAAGATATCTTCCAGCAGAAATGTATTTTTGGTCTTACTTTGTTTGTCTTCTAGCAAAGTTGTAATTGCCATTAATTGTTACTAGCTTGTGAAGGTCATCATTTCCAGTATGAATTGGCTGAGCATATAGGATTTACCTATTTTTAGTTTCATGCTATATCTTAAGCAGAATATGAGGCAATACTTTGTTTCATCTGAAAACAACTTTGACAATGATATCATTACTTGTCAGTGACAAACAAATTCTACTCAAGTTCTAAGTTTACATGTTGGCTCTAATGCAATTAGTTGCTACATATATATGTTGTAGTTTTCATTTCATTGTGTTATTTCTACTCAATTTTCAGAGAAGCTCAGGAATTTGTGGAGAAATTTGAAGGGGCACTTGGGAAAGGAAAAGGCAAAAAGTTTTATGCCTATAAAGTGATGATGACCAAAGTAAGTAACAAAGTCTTGGGCGAAAATACATCTGTATCTTTTGATTGATTATCATGTTGTCTGGCTCTTAGTTTATATGGAAAAAATTCTTGCAATATTTCTACATAAGGTCACTGTATTATTGCTGATGGACGCTAATTCAGTTTTTTAATCTTAATTGACATATATAGAATATTATAGTGATGTTCAGCAGCTCAACCAATGGGACAGATATTCATGTTCAAGTCCTACCTCTGGATTTGATGGTCATAGATGGTATGTCATGACATGGCTAACCTGGTTGATAATAAATCTGTAAATCCTGAGAATTGGCTTGGTGTTAGGAGAAAAAGATGGAGGTGTGTTTTTTGGACTGGAGGCCTGGACCAGTGGTGTTCCGTATGGATGGTTGCAAGTTCCACTGCTGTTTGTCATTTACATAAATAATTTGGATGAGAGTTTAGAAGGCACGGTTAGCAGATTTGCTGATGATTCCAAACTTAGGGTATAGTGGACAGTGAAGAAGGATCTCTGAAATTATAAAGGGATCTTGATCAATTGGGCCAATGGGCTAAAGAGTGGTAGATGGTGTTTAATTTGGATTAATATGAGTTTTTTGGGTGAAACAATTAAGGACAGACTTATGCAGTTAAATGTAGTGTTGTAGAACAGACAAACTGAAGGGTTCAGGTACATTGTTCTTTGAAAGTTGTGTCACAGGTAGACAGGGTGGTTAAGAGGGCATTTAGCATGCTTGCCTACATTACTCAGACCATTGAATATAGGAGTTGGGACACTATGTTCAGGTTGTACAGGACATTGGTGAGGCCACTTTTGGAGTATTGTGGAGAGTTCTGGTTGCCCAATTAAAGGAAGGATATTATTAAAATGGAGATAGTTCAGAAAAGAATTACCGGGATGTTGCTGGGACTGGAATATTTGAGTTACAAGGAGAGGAGTTTTTCACTGGAGACTAGGAAATTGAGATTATAGAGGTTTATAAAAACATGAGGGTCATAGATAAGATGAATAGTAAAGATCTCTTCCTTAGAGTGGGGGAGTTCAAAACTAGAAGGCATAGTTTTAAAGTGAGAGGAGTAAAAGGGACAGAAGGGGCAACTTTTCCATAGAGAGGGTGGTTCTTATGTGGAATGATGAATGACAAAGGAAGTGGTAGATGCAGGTACAGTAACAACATTTAAAAGACATTTGGACAGGTACATGAATAGGAAAGGTTTAGAGAGCTATGGGCCAAACATAGGCAAGTGGGACTAGCTTAGCTTGGGAAACTTGGTTGACATGGACATGTTGAACTTAAGGGTCTGTTTCTATGCTATATGACTGTATGGCTCTATGAATCTATGTCTATGTCACATGGTATAAACAGGAATATGTCAAACTGTGTAGTAACTGTAGCACAACAGACTTGCCATGTTAAAAAACATGAAGTGCAGATTCTTGTCATGAATATGTTTCATCGTTGATGTGAAAATATTTGAATACGTTTGAAATTGTGCATAGTCAAATTATCCCTAGTTTGCTTTAATAATTCAAGCACTTCCTCTTTGCATGCTTCCTTGTCTTCAATTTTTTTTTCAAAAATTATTCTCAGGATATGGGTATCCTTGTCAAACCATTTAAAACTATTCCTAATTTTCAATGAGAATGTGATAGTGAGCTTTCTTCTTGAATACCTGCAAGTCATGTAGTTAAAGTGTTTTTCTAATACTATTAGTTAGGGAGATCAGGCTGTTAATCTAGTGACAAAACATGTCCAAGTCAGAATGCTATGTAACTTAAAGGGGAACTTGGAGGTGATGGTGTTTCCATGCTCCTGGTACACTTGTTCTTTTAGGTATTAGAAGCCTCAGGTGCAGGGCATTACGTCATTTGGCTTGAAAAGATGTTTCTAAAAACAGCTTCATTTTCTGTCATGCCCTTTAAGTCAAACTGCAATAGAAATATGACACAGCATTACTTAATGAGCTGACCAAGTCCTAAAACAGATAGGCCAGAGTGGGTCTGTGGCAGTTCATGAGGTAACCAACTAGAAGGAAATACATACTTGACCTCATTCTCACAAATTTGCCTGTCACAGATGCATCTGTTTATGATAGTGTAGGATTTACACCGTCATTATAGAGACTAAGTCACATCTTCACATTGAGGATACTCTCCATTGTGTTACACAGCATGACAACCATGCCAAAGGGGAGAGATTTTAAACAGATTAGCAACTCAAAATTGCAAATCCATGGAATTGAATTAACTTTATTGTCGCATGTACTCACATGAGGACAGTGAAACATTTACAATTCAACACTTATGATGTCATCAGTTCGCTGGAGGGATAAATGTCAGGTCTGGGGAGGAGGTCAGCCTGCCAGTGGGGGAAAATGGCATCAGGAGATGTTTCATCTGTATGTTCGGATCTAGAAGCGTCAGGCCAGGAGTCAGAAGGTTGTGTGAAAATGGGTCTGGCTGGGGCTAGTTTGGAATCTGTTTGGGAGGTGATTGTCTGGTGCCTGTGGGGTGCATGGGATCAAAGGAGGTGTGGATTTGTGTCAGTGGTGAGCCAAAAGTCAGTTTAATATTCATCCAAAAGTTAACTATGTTCTTTTCCTGGGTAATATTAGCTTAAGTAACGTTGAAGCCTCCAACTTTTCCAACTTTAATGGATTTTTTCAGAGGCTCCAGATACAGATGAACTGGTCATTGGAAAATTTAATTTCTTGGGTAATTCCCACTAAGTCAGCTGTGTTAGGGATTCTGCACAGTCCCGATGCACAACTTCAGTTAATGCTGCAAAAATAACTTTCTGACTGGCGGAGCTCAAAATTCTGCATCAATGGATCTACCACAATCTCAAGAACTGCAGCTGTTGAAGAAGGCAGCTCACTGGCATAATTTTAAGGACAATTAAGGATGGGCATTGAAAGCCAACCTAACCACTGATGCCACATACCATTAAGGATTTAAAAATAAAGCAAGAGTCCCAAGTCCAAATTCCCATTATTCATACAAAGTGAAACATTTTATGTACCAACTGAAAATGTGGATGTTTCAATCGATCATTCAGCATTAGGTCCTATGCAACTCACCTCAGTAATTCCTACATTTGTCACCAGTGCTATTCAGAGTCTACTGAGCTCTTTAATCTTGGATTAGTTAATAAACAGGCCCACATTTGTGGGAATTTCTTACAAAAAGATCTGATTAATCCATTGTTATTAGTTAAAGATATTCTGGGAGTTGGTGCAAAAGAAGGTAAATAAAGTTCATCTCGTCATGATCCAGTCAAACGGAAAATAGTCTTGAAGGATCAAATGACACATTCCAGTTCCCATGTACAGGACTGGAACATACACCAGATTTTAAACATAAGTTTGGAGTTGAAATTTTGAGTTAAAGTTGTAAATTCAGATATTTATGTTTAAATCTTGACTTCAGTCCAACACAATGTTTATTTCTATAAGTAGGAGGTAAATAAATCTTTGATTTGCTTATACAATACAACCTTTAGATCATCTGAGATGGTTGAGAAGCACCAAGTCAAGATTCAATGCTATTTGCAGAGAGATGCAGAAAAATGCAAAAAAAAGTGTTCATTTCTGCAGTACAATTAGTATATAGTAAAATGTCACAAGTGTGATCTCTTGAAGGCTTCTCAAATTGAACTTAACTTAATAATAATCCACATAACAAGCTATTAGGGCAGATGGTCCAAAACTTGGTCAGGTTGTTATTTTTTAAAAAATCTTAAAATAAAAAAGATACAGAGATAAGAAAGGTCTTGTAAAGGATTTTTACAGCTTTCAGCCTAGTCAGTTGAAGACATGACTAACCATGGTAGAGTGATTGAAATCTGGATTATACAGGAGATCAGAGTTGAAGAATATAAGAATCTGAGAACTCTGTAGGAGTGAAGAATTTTGCAGAGATAGGAAGTGGTGAGGCCATGAAGAGATGAAATAACATGGATGATTGTTTTAAAATGAAGGCAATGCTGAAAAGTATCCGAAGGCCAATGTATGTCAGTGACCACAGGTATAAAATAAGATTTGAACAGAGGTTTGCAGTTACTTATGTTTACAGAAGGTGCAAAATGGGAAATCAACCAAAGAGAATTTGAATAAAATGAGCCTGAAACTAGAAAAGGCATGGATGAGTATTTCAGTAATGGATGAGCTGAGGCAGATATGGAGAAAGGGGAGATCAAAGTTTGGGTGAAGATTTGTAGTTCGGGTGCTCGTTGTTGTGGTTCTGTTCGCCGAGCTGAAAATTTTTGTTGCAAACGTTTCGTCCCCTGTCTAGGTGACATCCTCAGTGCTTGGGAGCCTCCTGTGAAGCGCCTCTGTGGTGTTTCCTCCGGCATTTATAGTGGCCTGTCCCTGCCGCTTCCGGTTGTCAGTTTCAGCTGTCCGCTGTAGTGGCCGGTATATTGGCACTCATTCACAAACTCCATCAACAAACACATCGACCTGGACCCAATATACCGGCCACTACAGCAGACAGCTGAAACTGACAACCGGAAGCGGCAGGGACAGACCACTATAAATGCCAGAGGAAACACCACAGAGGCGCTTCACAGGAGGCTCCCAAGCACTGAAGATGTCACCTAGACAGGGGATGAAATGTTTGCAACAAAAATTTCCAGCTCGGCGAACAGAACCACAACAGAAAGGGGAGATATTATAGATGAAAGAAAGAAGACTTGGTAATGTAAAAACTACCATGTTGGAAATTCAGCTCAGGATCAAATAACATGTCAAAGTTGGAACAGTCTGGTTTGCAACATTGCTTCAAGAAATCATCAGCTTTTCATCAATGACACTCATTCCAAAATAAAGCTGAAAGTGGGGATATTTGCTGATGTTTAATTTACACTTTCTTAAATAATTAAGTTATCTGTTCCTGCACACAGCCTATACTACTTTTAGGTATGGATGGATATGTTGCAAAAAGCATTTTTATCATACAGGTAACAGAAATGACTATCTCCAGAAGAGACACTAAACATCTCTCAATAGAATTTTTATTCTTAAATCTACTGCTATCAAAAACCTAGATTCATCCTTAAATTGGACTAACTGAACTAAATACTGTGGCTATGAGGGCACGTCAGAGATTGTATATTCTGCAGTAAGGGACAAATCTTCTGACTCACCAAATCCTTTCTGACAGCTAGAAGACACAAGTCTGCAATGACTGAAATAACTTTCACTTGCTCATCCAGTATGAGGCAGTCCAATTGATTGGCAAATCAGCCAACAGCTTAAATATTCACTCCTTCCACCACTGATGCATGATGATTGCAGTTTGTATTACTGCAAGATACACTGCAGCAACTAACATACTAAAGCTTCTCTGGCAGCCCTTTCAAACCCGTGACCTCTGTCAGCTAGAAAGACAAAGGTAGCAGAAGCATCAGAATCTCCAATTTCCTCACCAAGTGGGGATATCATGTGATCTAGAAATATGTCTCTATTCCCTCATCATCAAGATGAGTCAAAATGCTTTAACTCCATAACTAATAGCACACAAAGTGTAGTAACTCAAGAAAGTGGTTCATCACCAGCTTCTTAATCAGGAATGGGCAATAAATGGTTTGTGAAGTCCATCTCCTGTAAATCAATAAATAAAAGCTACAGACAATGGCCGTGAAAAATTAAATAATAATAACTCATTCTAAGAATGACACAATTACAAAAATTAAATACTGTGGATAATGAAAATCTGAAATAAAGACAGAAAGTTTATTCTAATGAAAGGTCTAACTGAAATATTAACTCTGTTTATCTCTCTTTTGTCTTCCAGACCCATTTCAAAAATAGCACTAATCTATAAACAGGCTGTATTTCTACTATCACGTTTAGTGGATAAATAATTAAAAGAAGAGTATATTTAAGAGAAAATTAATTGAGATGTAAATGAAAATGCTAATTTTCATTGACAAAAAACCTACATATCTTGCATTTTAACTTTCAGAAATGGATGAAATTTCAGCGTGACTTTGAGAACTTCAGAACTGCTTGTATTCCATGGGAAATGAAAATAAAAGAGATTGAAAGTAAGTGAAACAAACTGTACTAACAAGTCTCTTACAAAATGAATTTATTTGATTGTCAGGAATAAAGCTGATCTGGCATGGCAACTGGTATTTCTAAAATTGCTGAACATCTTTACAATAAATATTTTCTTCCTGGTCAGCCATGAGATGGAAAGAAAATGTTATCCTCTATCATTGCTATTCATATCTCCAGACTACAACATGTATTTAAAAATGCACATTGCCATACTAATTTGGACTCCTTGGAGTGCCAGAAGTCTTGGCTAGATGGATGATGTGGAACAGAATGGTGCTAACAGCATGATATTCATTTCCTCTTCTAGCTCAGTTGGATTTAGGACTTGCTTTCTGGCCCTATCTATGGCGGAGATTGCAATGCTGTGAGTCAAAGCTGCCTTCAGGCAGAGAACTCAAGAAGACAAAATTATATCAAAAATACCAGAACTGACAGCATCAGAATGGACACGGGTTGAGTTTTAGTGACAGGAGCATTAATGTTGCATGATGAAGGCATTACCTCAGCAATCTCAGTAATCTGCTGGAGGACAGATTGTTAAATTATGTAATGCTTCTTTGTTACACACTCCAATAATTTATTGTTAAATGTCTGTCTAATGGTACAACAACTAGTAGTCATGTTAAACTACTCCCACTAACATTTTCTGACTTTTGTTATTACTAATCTCCACCATACTGATTCTACTTCATGGTCCTCTTAACTAAGTTCATTCCACATTAATGTCCTTACATTATCCCTTATGATCAAAGCTACCCTCCTCTTTTGCCATCCTGTTTGTCTTTCCAAAATATTATGCATCCTGGAATACTTATTTTTCAACATTGGTCACCCTGTAATCATGCTTCGCTAATGGTGATTAGCCAGTTACTTTTAACTGTGCCATTAGTTCATCCATCTTTGTTGTAGTTGTTTTGCACATTTAGATAAAGTGGCTTTAACTTGATTATCATGTTATATATTAAGGTCGTATGTGTCACTAAGGCAACACTGCCCAAATAGTCCTTTAGATATAACAATAGGGTTAACACAACCTGTTTCATATGAGTGGAGTAGAGGGCCTTTGCAATTGAGGATTAAGACAAACACTTGTACCATTTTTTTCCCATTTCAGTAACTTTTTAAACTCCTGAAATAACTAACTACTTGCAATGGGTAATAACATTTTTTGCTTGTTTTTACCAGGTCACTTTGGTTCATCAGTTGCTTCATATTTCATCTTCTTGAGATGGATGTATGGAATCAATATGGTTCTGTTCGGATTGACCTTTGGTTTGGTAATGATCCCTGAGGTAAACTTTAACAAAAAAACACAGCTGCTAATTTCATCATTAAAATACCTTGAATTTAAACTATGCTTTATGAAGTAAACAGAATAAGTTTTCAAAAGATAATTAAATTTTGTTTTCTCAGTCAGGTTTTCCACTTCTTCATGAATTACAAACTTCTGTGGAATCAAAGTTGTTTTTATCATGTGCTTCCAAAATTAGGATTACCTTGGCAAGGTCATACATGTTGTCCATTCCTAACCGTGTGGAAAAGACTGTGGTCCATTTTGTATATTGCAGTTCTTGCATTTATGAAGCTCCAACAACAATATTAATGACAATATACTGTTATAGTATAAAAAAAGTTTACTTGGGATCTCAAAGATCCACTTGCATTACAATCAGGAACCATTTCTGTCAATCTCTGGTGGCAGCTTGTGCCAATTTGCTCTTGCCAAAGTCCTCACCCTTCACCTCATTGAACTGCTTTCCTTTGCACTCAGGTTAAAATCGGGGCATATGTGTTCACTTCTGCAGCTTTAACATTCAGGGTTATGGTAGCATTGTGACTATATAGCTTAACTGTCATGCTGGACTATTAATTCAAAGACAGAGTTGAAATGCCAGCCCGGAAATCGGAATTCAAGTATTTAAATTAACTGTGGAATTTGAATGAATTAAATGGCGATGAGCATGAAGCTTAACCATGTAAAAACCCACTGAGTTCTTGAACATCCTTTTGGGAAGAAAAACTGTTGTCTTTACCTGGGTGGACCTATATGTGTCTTCAGACCAGCATTTGATGATGCTTAACTGCTCTCTGAATGTCCTAGCAAGCTACTCAGTTGTATGCAAGACGTAGCTCATTGCCACATTTACAACAACTAGATTAGAGTGGTGCTGGAAAAGCAGAGCAGGTCAGGCAGCATCCGAAGAGCAGGAAAATCAACGTTTCAGGCAAAAGCCCTTCATTCCTGATCTAGACTCTAATCTAGACTCTGATTTCCAGCATCTGCAGTCCTCACTTTTGCCTACACTTACAGCAACAATTAGGCAGGGACAGCTCATTCTGATTTTACCAGGTATCCATATTGCAAGAATGAGAAAACCATTAGAGGTGTTATTAAATGCTACTAGTCTTGATGAATTATTTTGAGTTTTTCCTCTTTTGGTCACATCTTCCAAGGTCACACAAACAAAAAACAAGGAACCATACAGCTCAATACAGCACCGCAATATTCCAAATCCTTGATTCCATCCCTGAGTATGACAGTTATTGACAGCAGGCTAAGTGAATTGACAGTTAAGTAGCTTTTGTCTCCAATCCTGCGTCAACACATTTTGCCCTTCCAGGATCCGTATCCTTCTATTCCATTCTGAGTCATGTATTTGCTTCTTAAATGCTGCTATTGTGTCTGTGTCCACCACCTCCTCTGGCAGTGCAATCCTGACACTCATCACCCTTTGTTTAAAAAACATGCATTGCGCATCTCTTTTAAACATCCCCCCTCACATCTTGAAAAGTACCAAAGTAATTGACACCTCCACCTTGGGAAAGAAAAACCTCATACTTTCCACTCTATCTATGCCATTGACAATCTTATAAACTTCTATCAAGTCACCCCTCAACCTCCTGCATTCTAGTGAAAACAAACCCAGGGCTTTTGCCCGAAACGTCGATTTTGCTGCTTGTCGGATGCTGCCTGAATTGCTGTGCTCTTCCAGCACCACTGATCCAGAACCTGGTTTCCAGCATCTGCAGTCATTGTTTTTACCACCTTGAAGACAAACCCAGTCTATCCAACCTTTCTTCATAGCTAAAATCCCCCATACCAAGCAACATCCTGGTAAACCTTTCCTGTACCCCTCCAGAGCATCCACATCTTCCTGGTAGTGCAGTGACCAGAATTGTATACAATATTCCAAACTAAAATTCCATAAAGCTGCAGCATAACTTGTCTATCCTTATTCTTAATGCTCCTTCCAATGAAGGCAAGAATGTCATGGACTTTTTTTACTACCTTATCTACCTGTGCTGTCATCTTCAGTGATCCGTGGGCATGCACCACCTAGATCTATCTGCATATTAATATTCTCAAGGGGTCTATCATTCACTGTATAATTTCTACCTGTACTTGACCTACCAAAATGCATCACCTAACATTTGTCCGGATTAAACTTCATCTGTTATTTTGCTGCCCATCCCTCTAACAGATCCATATCATGCTGTATCCTCTGACAATCCTCCTTGCTATCAGCAACTCCACCAGCCTTTGTATCATCCACAAACTTACTAATTAGACCAGCTATGATTTCATCCAAATCATTTATGTAGATCACGAACAGCAGAGGTCCAAGCACTGATCCCTGTGGAACACCACTCATCATTCCAAAAAAATCCTTCCACCATTACCCTCTGTCTCCTATGAGGAAGCCAGTTCTGTATCCATCTTGCTAGCTCACCCAGATACCATGTAACTTCACCTTTTGTACCAGTCTGCCATGAGGGACCTTGTCAATGGCTTTGCTGAAATCCATATACACAACATCAACTGCTATTCCCTCAACAATCATCTTTGTCACTACCTCAAAAAAATGACCAAGTTAGTGAGGCATGACCTTCTTCCGAACAAAACCAAGCTGTTTATCCTAATCAGTCCATTTGCTTCTAAATGTGTATGGATCTAGTCCTTGAGAATCTTTTCCAATAATTTCCTTACCGCTGATGTGAGGCTCACAGGTTTGTAAATTCCTGGATCATCTCTGCTAGCTTTTTTAAACAACGATACATCATTGGGTATTGTCCAGTCCTCTTGGATCTCACCTATGGCCAAAGAAGATTCAAAGCTGTCTGACAATGCTTCAGCAATTTGTTCTCTTGCCTCCCTCAATATTCTGGGATAGATCTCATCAGGACCCGGGGACCTGTCTATCTTAATATTTTTTAAGATGCGCAATATCTCTACCTTTTTCATTGCAACTTAGCTTAGAGATCTTCAACCTTCTTCTTTGTTCTGGTTGTCTAGAGTGGACTATGACATGACTTGGGTTGTCTTGACACTGGAGTCTCACAAAACATCCAGTGACCTCAGAGTTTTTTTTACTTCACTTGCTTTGTAAGCAATGGTGAACTAGATTACCTGAGGGAACTGTTGGTGTAAAAGGCAAACCTCTTAACTCATCTGTGTTGTTTACTAACTTGATTAAGCATCATTGTATACCAAAGAAGTTTTAATTTTTATCCTTAAATACAGGCATTTCCATGACATTAATTATCAGTTGCTAAGATGGGTAAATAATTGTGTGATTGAATGTAATTGACATCTCTCTAAATAATACTTTAATATTTTAATCTGTTGACTTTAGGCTCTGATGGGAAAGCCATATGGCAGCATGCCAAGAAAAACAGTTCCAATGAGTGAGCAAGACTCAGCCATGAATTTTGCGACATTGTGGGATTTTGGGGTAAGTTAAATTTTGTTAGAAAAATGTCCATGAAGAAAACATGTATGCGAGAAGGAAAGATCATTAGTTTTGTGAATTCTAGTTCATAGCAAGATGAAGATAGATGTTAGAATAGCTTATTTGCTGACGTTGTTTTTGTGAAGGTTAACTGAAAAAGAAAACTCTATACTTTTTCCAGGGCTATGCACAATATTCTGTCCTTTTCTATGGTTACTATAATAATCAGCGGACAATTGGATGGCTGAAATTCAGGCTACCTTTGGGTTACTTCCTGGTGGGAGTCGGTACAATCGGATACAGCTTCATGGTAGTGATTAGGACGTAAGTTTAACTTCCAAGTTCAACTTTTATCAACCTTTTCATTGTCAAAAGGATCCAAGCCAATTAATGTAATGACTTGCGCAGCATGCTGAAAACATTTAGCCCGCATTTTTTCAAAATTTTATTGTTTATCATAAGTGAGCACAATTATTTACTTGAAATAATATAGTACCTTAATAAATCATTGACACTATGAAAGATTTTATTGATGAATCTTTGATGAATGATGCAAATGCAAGTGACATTATAGGCAGAATTTATTTGTTCTGATGTGGGTGCTGACAGCAGACCGGGAAGTGATGGCATTGCCGGCAGCAGCAAGAATAGTCAACTAATAAACCTGGCGAAAGTGAGGAAACCCAATGAAGGGCTTTTGCCCGAAACATTGATTTTCCTGCTCCTCAGATGCTGCCTGACCTGCTGAACTAATAAACCTGGCACAAGCGTGGGTTTTGGCCACTAATGCAGAAGGCTTGGGTAGGAAGTCTTTGAACCCACTGTCAGCTGATAGGGTTGGAGGCTTGGGTGACATTTGTATGCAGCATTGGCGTGCCAGCAGTGACAAAAAGGCAGCAGCTTTGATGTTGCAGAATTTAAGAACAATCCTCAACCAAACGTCCAGGCTTCATCTTATTTTCTGCAATTGAACTCACGACACTGAGCTGCAGCTCTATGTTTCCTCTAATTTGCACTGTTCTATATGGATCTTTGAGTAGCCGTGTGGCTACACAATGCAGAGCGATCATACTACTTCAATATTTGGCCTGTTCTGTGACGGTCATTGAGAAGATACTATCCAATAACACATAGCTCAGAGCAGACAAAGATCAGCCCACAGTTTAGCAATGCCTCATTGCAGATTCTCCTTCAGGCTATCTGAGAACAGCAGGACACACTCTTCCTCACTAAACAGCATCAGGAGGCATTCCCACCCGAGAGTTTGAATGTAGATTGTAACAAAACTTAACAGCCATGGGACCTAGCGGCACAATTTGGTGGCATGTTAGAGGAAAGAACAAAATATATAAAATGCAAAGTTTGGTTAAAACATAAATAAAGTGGGAAATAATTTGCGTATAAGAGAAAGTTAGCTACAAATATAAAAATTGATAGTAAGTGTTAGTATAGATGTTAAAATAAAATGATTAATTATATTAACTTTATTTTGAAAGAGAGTGAGTTTGGAGAATTGATAATGGGTAATAAAGAGATGGCAGATAAGCAAAACAGATATTTTTCATTGATTTTCATTGTAAAGAATATAAGGAACAACCTAAAAATAGCTCTAAATCAGGACATGGGATGGAGAGAGGAATACAATAAAATGACAATTACCAGGGATGGGGTAGTGAGCAAATTGTTGGAACTATGGGCTCACAAATCCATAGGCCCCGATGGACTTCACCTGAGGATCTTAAAAGAAGTGGCTATTGGGACAGTTGATGCATTGGTTTTAATTTTCCAAAGCTGCGTAGATTTGGGGAAGGTTTCATTGTAATAGTAAATAGCAGTGACCCTTTTCCTATCTACAGTGACCTGAGGTCTCCCATTAACCTTGTCCTTTTCCATGATGATTCACAGCCTGCTTACCTTTCTTCAAAGTGAACTAGTGGGTTGTGACAGGCAGCTCCAGAGTCTTCTCTTCCCCTCATGAACTAACTCACCTCCCCTCCACAGCCCATGATCCCCACATTTAAATTCAAAAATATCATTTAATTATGAAAGATTCCATGTTAATGAGTGTAATGCCATGTTAATCCATTAAAATTGTCTTTCTGCTGTCAACATCACTGTCCCAATTCCTCTCTACTGCCCAAATTGAATCATAGAGTCATACAGCACAGGGAGACGCTTCGGTCCATCAAGGATAGTATATCCTGATATCAGAAATTTGATGTGGCATCCCCCACATAATTCAACACATTGTGCAAATTGTTTCCAACTCCCCAGACAGCAATAAGTTTTACCTCGAACAAGTTGTAAAATCAGTACATTGGAACAACTCCAATATAATATGTGTATCAGAAATGAACAGTGCAGCATATAAATAGTACAGTTTTTTGTCAGACATCAGTTGGACCAAAAACATAAATCAACCCAAGACTGATGAGTTTGCGAATGCAATATGTCATGACAAACAATAGAATTCTATGTTTAATATTTAATTTAAAATATTGAAGCAACAACTGACAGGGGAAAAGAAAATGAGCTGAGCTTTATTTTTCTCTTCTGAGCTCCAACTGTGATGGTAATGGTGGTATTGAAATTCAAACAATGTGGGTCAGATTAGGTCAGTTCAAGCTGACAATTGAAGCTGAGACTGATTCCATCTTACCCATCATTTTCTGACAATTGAGTAAATTATTCTGAGTGAATCAACAGCAGGTGTAGAGCTACCTTTATTAGCAACAATCGTATCCTGATTCTATTGACACAAAAGAATTAGATTGACTCAAAACTTTGCCATAATCCAATGTGTAGCTCAATGCAATAAATTCATCAGTGCCGAATTAATCACTTTACGAGGTATAAATAATGTCCCTTAAGCGGTTAGCATCCGACTGGCGTAATGCAGAAACATCTCTCTGCCCTCTTGGGCCACAAGCCTAATTCCTGATGAAGGGCTTATGCTCGAAATGTCGATTCTTCTGCTCCTTGGATGCTGCCTCACCGGCTGTGCTTTTTCAGCACCACATTCTTGATCTGATCTCCAGCATCTGCTGTCCTCACTTTCTCCTACATAATTCAGAAACACTGTGGCATAACCTCCACGTTAATGCTAATTTCATACATTGTAGACACTGCATTCCACTACATTTCTGGAACCAACCTCTCTTTTCTTTAGCTCCCCTGAAAAAAAGTTTGGAGCTGCACTGGTGAGAGTCTGTTGAACACAACTCCCCTTTGTGCCTTTTACTGGTTAAGTTCAAAGCAGCTTTTTTGTGGGAGTGAGTCAACGGATTTACTTTCTTGATTTTAGTTGTACAGCATATGGAAACATAGCTCCAGAAAAACTGGACAGAAAGTCACTAGTTTTTCAAGAAAAGAGAAGACTAGAGGTCTTTCAAATTGTGAAAGAATTTAATAGGATGGATGTAGAGTAGCTGGGAATGAGAGGTAATATTACCAGGCATTTGGAGAGAGGCTTGGAGGTTGTGCACAGTGAAAAAAAATCAGACAAGAGTGTGTTGTTTTTTTGATTTTCTTCTGGAGGCAGCATCTATGTAATGATGGCTAACTGTCTCGCAGTGGTATGAAGTCAATTAAACTTATTAAATTAGCATTTGGAAGCAGGTTTCTTAGGGTGACGCAACTTTTATTGTGTCAGAGCCTTAGCTACTCAGAGAAGCTGGCGAGACAATGGGAAACCAGAGTGGGATAAAAATGAAATATGCTCTGACTGAGTGGTACAGATGGTAAGTTTGAGAGCATACACAGCAGAGACCTGCCTTCGCAATAGCAAATCTTGGGGATTACGCTCTGAGACAGTGCTTGGGATATAGAAATGACTGTCAGAACACAGAGTCTTTCCTCACAGACATTGCGTTCCACACTCCTTTGAGGCTTTCACTTGAGCAGCACACTGATTGTGCAGCTATTGAGAGGGCTGAAAATTCCTGCACCTCAACCCTCCTGTCAGTGTTAATTGGATGACAGAATGGGAGGTGATATGCTAATTATTCCAGAAAATTGATCTAGAAGTCATCTTGCAGTGGCAGCCTGATTACACATGTGTAAAATAACAGAATCGAGAAAATTGTTACAGTGCAGAAAATGGCTATTACGCCCATTGTATCTGAACCACCTGCCTGAATGAGCAACTCACAGAGTGTCCTTCTCTCACCTTCTGCCTTGACCCCATAAATTATTCCTTTTCATGAAACAGTCCAATTCCCTTTTGAGTGTTTCTATTGAATCAAATGTCACTTTTGCTTCTCACAGAATCCCAGAATTGAAAATATTTCTGGCTGCTGAAAGTATTCTAAATATGGTGAACTTAGTTTGACATTTCCACTTATGAATCAGAACTGGTGCAATCGATAGTTATTAATAAATAATATAAAGAATTCATAAGAAATTTCCTTCCTCAGGAGATGGGAACAAATTTCCTTCCTCAAGAGATGGCAACAACTTTACAAATCCATCAAAAACTTTCCCTGCAACATACAGAAATATTCAGAGTAGTAAAACAAGTTTAAGCAGTACCCAGAAAAAAACTTTAGAACAACAACGAACTGCATGATTCTTGAAGTAACACTAGGAAACAGCCTTCCTGCTGTTCAGTTCCAAGCTGTGCTGTACAAGTGAAGTACTGGGACATTCAAAAATCCAGAACTGGTCATGCAAAAGTGCAGGACCATGATTCAAATAACTTGTCCTTGACATTGAGTGTTGCCTGTGTGGAATCCACCAATGCAACCTGCATTCTCAATATGGCGGTGGCAGGCTTTCGCTGGAAATTTGTGTGCATTTCTCCCACCCCTTGTACTGGGGACTTAGTGGGCCTAATAGTATCCAAAAAATGGCTGCTGCATCTCTAAATCTCTAGATCACTGCTTTATGGGTGCACAGTAAAATTTAGGGTCACCTTTGTCACTGGCAGTGTTGTCGATATTCAGGAAAATGCAGCAGATGTCATACCTTGGTTACAGTTTAGAGTCATAGATAGTTATAGATAGAGATGTACAGCCCAGAAACAGACCTTTTGGTCCAACCCATCCATGCCAACCAGCTATCATAACTTAGTTTAGTCCCATTTGCCAGCATTTGGCCCATATCCTTCCAAACCTTTTTTATTCATGTACCCATCCAAATGCCTTTTAAATGGAATTGTACCAGCCTCCATCACCTCCTCTGAGAGCTCATTCCATACACGCACCACCTTCTGCATGAAAAAGTTGCTCCTTAGATCTCTTTTAAGTCTTTCTCCTCTCACCATAAACCTATGCCTCCTTGTTTTGAACTCCCCTATCCTAGGGAAAAGACCTTGACTGTTCACCCTACCTATGCCCCTCATGATTTTATAAACCTTATAAGGTCACCCCTCAGCTCCAGGGAAAAATCCCACCTATTCAGCCTTTCCTTATAGCTCAAACCCTCTAACCTTGGCAACAACATTACATTTTTTTTTACCCTTTCAAATTTAACAACATTTTTCCTTTGGCAAGGAGACCAGAATTAAATGCAATTTTCCAAAAGTGGCCTTAACAATGTCCTGCACAGCTGCAACATGACCTGCCAACTTCTAAAATCAGTGCACTGACCAATAAAGGAAGTGATTCTTTGATGAGATATTTGAAATTTCATATATCATTGCATGTCTACATGCAGGAGGGTTTATTGCTTCTGCGTGTTTGCTAATCTCTGCATTGGTGCACCACATATACAATGGATTAATGTTAATGGAGGCAGGGTAGCCTTCTTACTTTCATCCTGTAGTTCAAATGAACCCCAAGTATCTAACAGTTCATTGTGGCTTGACAGTGTTGCATCACCTAATGCGTATTTCTTTGTTTTCTTGAACATGACAATAACTACAACACCTAATAAGATAACAATGTAACACTTCCATCTGCTCCTCAGAATGGCAAGCAATGCAAATGAAGAAGGTGGCGGAGATGACACAAGTTTTAATTTCAGTTGGAAGATGTTCACAAGCTGGGACTACTTGATTGGCAATGCAGAAACTGCAGACAATAAATTTGCTTCAATCACTACCAGTTTTAAGGTACTGAAATCCTTTCGATTTGTCATTTTTATAAAGAAATCAACTGATGCATTTCAGTGCTTAGCATATTACATCAGATTTCAAATTACAACAGACGTTTGAAATGATCCATCTCAATGGTTATTGAAGTATGTCTATAATTTGGTGCATTAAATGACACATTAATTGCCCATGAGTCAGTTAATACAACAGCATAAGTGTGGCAGAAGAAAGGTCCTTTGGAATATAAAGTCCAAGAGCTTATCATGTAGTTTGTTATCATAGATTCTACCCATTCTACTCCATTGTCTGCTTGAATAAAGTAACTATCCACAAGTGAAATCTTGAAAGACACTCCAGAAATGGCTTCCCATGATTTAAGTAATGGGCAAAACTTCAAACCTAACTGACCCCTTTATTATTTGACTCTATCAAAGTCCATTCTACTTTTAAGTCCTTCCTCATAAAAAAAGCATAAATATATCCAAACCTCAATTTGCTTTCGAGACACTGGCCTAAATCTTCCAGTCAGCATCAGCATTGCTGCATCTGAAGCTGACAGGTAGAAAATGGTGCATTTGTTTGGGTATGTTGAAAAAGGTCACACATCTGATACAGATTCCAGATGAACTCCCCCAGTACAGCTATCCTTTCAGAAACTTGTGAAGGTGATCAATGCAGAAAATACACCACCATTTTACAGCACTAGCTTCCAGTTTCTGGCAGTCTTTTCATGGATGATTATGGACTAGTGAATGGAAGGGTGAATGGATAAGTAGATGAATGAGTGAATGGCTGAGCGAGAAACTAGTGATGGCAGTGAGTAGGAAGGTAATTGAGCGAGTAGCTGGTTCGGTGGGTGAGTGGCACGGCACATTGGTAGGTGATGCGGGTATAGGGTTAAGTGTATTCAGATTGTGGGGTAGTCCCTAACCCTGTTGGTTTCATGATTCCTGATGAGATTTATGTTATTGTAAATATATTTACATTGAAAACTACCTTTTCTGCACCTTGAACATTTACTTTATTTAGAAGTCTTTTAGTGTTAGAAAATTTTATGGGTCGAGATTTTCTAGGCAGGCTTGCATGTGCACCAGTATAGAATGCAAGCAATGTAGATGGCAATAGAAATCATTTCAATAGATTTCAGACTGCTTCGTGGGCATGAACTTTAGGTAAGCTAGACAGGTGAGGATAACAGGAATCGGGGGCAATTTCAGATATCAATGACCATTAGGAGTGCTTTAGAATTGGGAGAGGAGCTCTTGCTCCTCAGTGTTCACATGAGTAACCCTGTGTATAGCAGATTGAATGCCTGCTTCATTCAGGGCAAACTCATTTTGCTGTGAAGTTTAAAGAAAGGCATTGGAATCCCCATTACCATGTGCAAAGGATCAAACACTATTTTAGATAGCCAAGATCAGCATGGCCGTGAATGTTTCCAAAAGATCATTGAGTAATAGGAAAACAGTTGCAATGATGACCTGTTTATCTCCTAATATTTCTAAGTGTGCCGTCCTAACACTTACAAATAGTAGAGATAAAAAGAAATCTGGGACAGATTCTGTGGAACTTCTATTTGCAGCTGATTTCACCTATTGACCAAAACATTTTCTATATTTAGGTACCATAGAATACAGTTAGAATATATAAGTAAATGTTTTGTTGCATATAATCTAATGCTATTATATTTCAATTTTCTGTATGAATGAGTATACAGAATTCAATGTTTTTCAATTCTTGTTTGATGCTGGGGACAGGTAAGGCTTGTATTCCCATTAGTATTGAATATTAATGGGGTGATTAAAGTATTTGAGAGGGCAGTTTAAATTATTTCTTCTTATTGAAAGGTCCAGAATAATTTCACATTGCCATAAAATTAGAAATTGGCAGTTGAAGAATAATATCAATTAATCATTAAGGTAGCAATGGAAATCTGGAAATCTCTCCCACCAAAAGCTGTTGAAGCTAAAGTAATTTAAAATGTCAAAACCCAGAACTGTGTTACACATGGGCCAGGGAACCAAGGTGTTCTCAGGTTTCTGTTATAATATATGTTTAAGATCAGTATATTTTGCTAGTAACATTTGATGTAAAGGTCTGAATTTAAGTAATTGCAAGAGCAGGTTATGCTTTGTCTATTTGGGGATTGGTTAGCTTGGTTTGTCTGAACACTTAGTTCACAAAGCGGAGTGATGCCAACAGTGTGAGCTCAGTTCCTACACTGGCTGGGGTTACAATGAAGGATTCTCCTTCTCAACCTCTCCCCACTCTAAGGCATGGTGACCCTCAGGTAAAACCACCACCAGTCATCGCTCTCCAATGAGAAAACAGCCCTATAGTCTGATAAGACCATGGTAATACCATGGTGATTTTACCTTTGCTTCTCTATTTCTACCTCCTTTCACAACTAATGAACAAAGTTATTTCGTAAATGTTTCATCCATTGTTATTACTAATACAAAATAATGAAAAATCACTGAATAACCATGATCTAAGTGCTGCTAAGTAATTTTTTGTGTTATATATGATGTTTGGGGACACCGTGCTGATCCATATGCTGAGTAATATTTTAATAAAGCACAGACCCTAAAAATAGCATGCCTAGATTATTAACATTGTATCACTCTGATGGATCATTGAGCTTATGTGTAACTAAAGTAACACATTCATTTAAGATTCACATGCCATAAGTTGTTTGTCCTGCAGATGAATTCTTCATTAAACATTTACAAGTTGCTTTGAAAATTAATTTGCATACAGGAATCTATACTTGAAGAACAAGAGAACCGGAAGGAAGGAAATATCCATTTAACCAGATTCTTACGTGTTCTTGCCAACTTCTTGGTACTCCTCACTCTTGCTGGAAGTGGCTATCTTATTTTCTTCGTTGTCAGAAGATCTCAAAAATTTGCACAGGAGGGACTGGATGACTATGGATGGTGGGAAAGAAATGAAGTTAGTGCACAAAGTATTTTTCACAACTCTGGGAGCAGGTTGACACGTGGAACAGTTGTATAATTCTACTGTACTTTGAAGCATGGAGTTTAATTATTTGACATTCTGATCTAAATTGAGCCATATGATTTATAGAAACCTAAATTCTGCCCAATTCTATTTTAAATGCCTCTCTCTACATTGCAAGTCAGCAGTCCAGTCAGGGATCAATTTCCATACTGGCTTAGGTCACTCTTAATCTTACCTGAAGTGTATTAAGTGTGTTAATCTTACCCCCAGTTTAAACTCACCATCAGTTGTCTCTCTGTCTGGGACTATGGAGATTTACATTTCACTTTAGATGCTTTACTCCTATTTATCTGTAATGCGTCACTGGCTTAAATTCATTAATAACTAAAACAATAAATACTATTCTGCTAACCTATATAAAACAAAATCAGAGGATTTCCTTCTTATTTAGATGACAAATTCAAATGCTAATATTCATTAGCATATTTTCTGAAGTACTTGATCAAACGATCATCAAAGAAAACATGGAATGAGTCTGGAGGCACATTGTTAAGCTAATTGCTGACCTAATGTTGTAGATATACAGAGAAATGACAATATAGTACAAGAACAGATCAGATAGTTATCAGTAAAACCATATTTAGCAGCATATTTTTCTTTAAAAATGTAGATTATTTGAACCTTGAGACAAGGGCTAACAGTTTATTTGGAGGGAGGAGACAGGGAAAAAAAACATTCAATCATCCATGTGCTGAAAAGAAATTTGGAGCCGCTGCAATAACTACACATAGCCTTGAACTACAAAATGCATGCAAAAGTGTATGTTGCCACAGCAACTTGCACTCCCTGAGTGGTCTGTAACACAGCACCACCAGGCAACCCAGAATAGGGTTGAAATCTTTCTTCTCTGTGGGGTATGATAAGTAATGTATTACATGAATGCATCCAGAGCCTCAGCTTTTACCATAACTAATGAACACATGGATAAAGCATAGATAGATATAACTACAAACAGAGTTTAAACTAAATTGAAGATATAATAGATTGTGTAGATTTGAGCAAGGAGTTAGAAAAAAACATAGACTAACTGAGTATTGAAAATTATGGCAGACTATGTTGCATTGAGAAATATGGCATTTTTCATTCTCGATCCATGATCTAAACAATTTCTTAATAGTGAAATACTAAGAACAGTGTTGAAGAAAGGGATTCAGAGTCTATGTTCACAAATTGCTAAAACCTAGTGCACAGCTGCAAAACGTAATGAGAAGTATCATGAAAAGACAAGTAAATGCAGCTTATGCAGACCACAATTCTTCATAAGATCTTTCTGTCCAAGATGACTTCTAGATCAACTGACTGCTCTAAAAATTTCTGTTCATATCACATTATATATAGAAACCTCCTGAAATGCAGCTGCATGGATCTATAAATCAATAATCTTCTGGGATGATACACTCTGTTTATTGAGTTCTCTTGCAATGGGGATCTCTTACAACGATGTTGGGTGAGCCTAGCTTTCGAGATTGACTGCTACTTGTAATTCTGTTAATTCTCTGCCAGAAGGGAACACACTAGTATGAGGAGTGAAATATTAATAGAATGAAATATTAATATTAATTGAAACTACATTAGAAGAGCTGTTAATAGATATCAAAAAGTCAGAAACACATTGAAGAACAGAGCATCTTAGCCTTTGAAGGCATAGGCCAATATATATATTGTGGACCAGATTAAGGAGCAGAACACAACTACAAAACCGTCCATGAAGGAACTTTACTACCATCATTGATGCTTCTTTGGGCCAACAGTCACATCCTTTATGATGGCCCTGGAAAGCAATAGTAAATGGGTCGACAGAACTGAAATTTTGTTGCATTAGGACAATACTCTTTAAACTCTCACCCACATCTTCAAACACGGAGCATCCACCACTGCTGCCATAAGAGGCATCGCGTAAGAAATATAAGTTGAATTACAGTGAGCAGTAAGTTTCAGTATTTGCATTCTATTATCGGCCAACTCCCACTCTTCTTCAGAACAGGATTACTTATGGGTATCACACCCATGATATTGTCCTAACATAAACATAAAATTTGCATTGCTGCACCTTAACTAGTGTAGCAGCATTATCTGCCTTCCAAATTTTCTCAAGGAATATAGGGTAAAGCTATATGTTGGTTAGCTTGGATGGCTGGTTTGCAATACAGAGTGATTTCAACAGCATGAGTTCAATTCCTGTACCGGCTGAGGTTGATATGAAGGGCTCTCCTTCTCAACATCTCCCCGTGCCCTAGACTTGGTGACCCTCAGGTTAAACCACCGCTGATGCTCTCTCTTTAAGGAGAGGACTATGGTGACTTTACCTGTATTAGGGTAAAACTGATAGTTGCAAACTAAGTCCAAAATTCTAGTCTTAAAATCATAGTCATAGAGATGTACAGCATGGAAACAGACTCTTTGGTTCAACGTGTCCATGTCGACCAGATATCCTAACCTAATCTAGTCCCATCTGCCAGCACTTGGCCCATATCCCTCTTCACCCTTCCTATTCATATACCCATCCAGATGCCTTTTAAATGCTCTGGCAGCTCATTCCATACATGCACCATCCTCTGTGTGAAAATGTTGCCACTTATGTCCTTTTTGTATCTTTCCCCGCTCACCCTTTAGTTCTGGACTCCCCCGCCCCAGGGAAAAATCCTTGTCTTTTTATCCTATCCATGCCCCTCATGATTTTGTAAATCTCGATAAGGTAACCTCTCAGCCTCCAATGCTCCAGGGAAAACAGCCCCAGCCTATTCAGCCTCTCCCTATAGCTCAAATCCTCCAACCTTGGCAACATCCTTGTAAACATTTTATGAATCCTTTCATGTTTCACAACATCTTTCTGACAGAAAGAAGACTAGAATTGCATGCAATATTCTAAACGTGGTCTAACCGATGTCCTGCAGCAGATATATCTCCCATTTTCTTTTGACCAAAGCTTTGATCTTTCACCTGGATCTTTTATGAGATGGAAGATTATACAGATCTATAACAGATGGAGAAAGTAAAAAACAGAAATAAATGGGTCAGAGTTTGGAAAGATACTTGCAAAGGGAAATGAATAAAATGCAGAATTATAATTTATGACATTGATTGAACTGGGAGCTGCTGGATTGTTGCACAGGTCACAAGAACATAAGTAACAATATGAAAAAAGTTTAAACTTGTATTTTAGGGAACCTGAAACAAGTTGTGGAGGCACATTGCTAAGCCAATTGCTGATCTAATGCTGTGGATATACAGAGGAATAACAATATAGTACAAGAACAGATCAGATAATTATCAGTAAACCATATTTCACAGCATATTTTTCTTTAAAAATGCAGATTATTTGAACCTGAATAATCTGAACTGGGTAAGATCTTAAGTATTTCCTTTTTTAAATATATTTGACTGAACCAGTTTCAGATTGATTCCTTTCATATGAGTTGGTGAAGAGCTCACTAATAATTGACAAGTACATGGAATAGTTGCTGGAATTGTTTGGCACTAGAGTTTGGAATCTCTAATTGTGTATCCTTGAATTTTGATGTATACTAGTCAAACTGTCTTAATACAAGTAAAATTTGGATTGTATTGACAGATCATGAAGGTTCAATCAAACACAACTGTTAGCTATAGAATTGATAATGTGCATCTTTATGCCAGGCTAATACTGAATAATTTCAACAGGATAACTACTTTTAAGAACATTTATTTTTAATTACATACTACAAAACTGATGTTTATTCTTTAAATCTGTTGTTATTGAGATTATCAATATTCAAACTTATTGGACAAAGTTAAAAATCACACGACACCAGGTTGTGGTCCAATGGATTTATGTGGAAGTACAAGCTTTTGGAGCGCTGCTCCTTTGTCAGGTAGCTAATAGCGCAGGATCCCCATTAGGTGCCCCACTAGCTACCTGATGAAGGACCAGTGCTCCGAAAGCTTGTACTTCAAAATAAACGTGTTGGACCACAACCTGATGTTGTGTGATTTTTAACTTTGTCCACACCTGTCCACACCAGCACCTCCACGTCATACTTATTGGGTTCAGTTTGACCTTGTGTGACTGTATGAAATGTGAGGTATCAGACCTGTTATACACCTCTTATTTCATCTCCACTGAAGTATAATGTATGATCAGAAGTTGATCTGTGATTGAACTGTTTGCCCTGTCACACAAAGTCAAAATTGTTCTCTCCTATTTGCAGATATTGTCTTCAGATTTAATTTTCCCTTTGTTGATGTAGACAGATACATCCAAGGAATCCATGAATGATCCGCTACTGCAGTTCAAGCATGTCACTTCTTATCATCAGGAAAAGTTAGGGAAGGCTTTACTCTAGGCTGATCTGTGATAGGTGAGAAAGAAACTCAGGCAAGACATGCTCCATTGTTATCTACTACTCTGAGGAATTCCCACAACTCACAAATCAGTGTATAATATTTCTGCTCATAAAGTCATAGAGTCATAGAGATGTACAGCATGGAAACAGACCCTTCGGTCCAACCTGTCCATGCTGACCAGATATCCCAACCCAATCTAGTCCCACCTGCCAGCACCCGGCCCATATCCCTCCAAACCCTTCCTATTCATATACCCATCCAAATGCCTCCTAAATGTTGTAATTATGCCAGCCTTCACCACATCCTCTGGCAGCTCATTCCATACACGTACCACCCTCTGTGTGAAAAAGTTGCCCCTTAGGTCTCTTTTATATCTTTCCCTTCTCACCCTTTGAGTTTCAACTGATGTCATATAATACATTTCCTTTCATGTGTACGACATGAACTCAGAGTGTTAATAATGAAATATCTTTCTCCAATCTATGGTTGTTATGGGACTGTAGGGGAATTTATATTTTAAATTTTAAATTGGCGATAAGTAAGACAAAGTGATTCCAACTTAATTTCATCTCCTAGTTCAAGCATTTAGCCTATCTACTAGATCTTGTAGCCAGGCTACATTATAGTTCCCTCTTCCCATCTGAAGTGGCTAACCCTGTTGTAACACAAGTACCTCAATGTGCCAGTGAAAGTTGTAACTGGGATTTACAATAAATTGACCAGGATCAATAGTGCACTTATCTGATGGGTGGCCATACAGTTCCAGCAGAGTTTTCCAACATTGTGTACAACAGAAAATTTACACTCTCATATCCTTATCATTAATGGAGGACCTGTATACCTTTTGGGAATTTTCACACTCCATCACCCTGGGGGAAGCATTGTTCTGGTTATTATATTTACTGAATTTATAGATGCAATAAAAATAAGGTATTAAGATTTATGTGCACGTAATAGAAGTTTTCAAATGAGAAAACAACTGGCAAATACTTGTACATTGATATGGTAACTCAGTAAAGTTAGTTGCACTTAAAAATTACTTTGAACAAGATTTATTTTGTGTTTCTTGATGTTTGTGCCTGACATGTGCCTTCACAAAGATTGAAATGTCATGCTGCTTCTTTTATATATTTTTCATGTTGTTAAGATTTGTGTGATGAGATTAATCGTATCTGCTTTCTTAATTTAGGTAAATATGGTCATGTCATTGCTGGGCATGTTTTGTCCGATGTTATTCGACATCATTAGTCCTTTAGAGAACTACCATCCACGAATTGCACTCCAGTGGCAATTGGGCCGCATTTTTGCTTTGTTTCTTGGTAACCTTTACACATTTATTATCGCATTATTGGATGAAATTAACCTTAAGGCAAGAGTAATGCAATAGTTTATCATTATATGACTTTACATACCAATTAACGTTTTAGGCTGAAAAAAATTGTATCTCTTTACATTATTTATTTTATTTTATTTCAGCTTGAAGAGGAAAAGATTGTTAAATACAATATTACTATCTGGGAGAAGAATCTTTATAATGGA
>NC_057711.1:73611381-73647913 GCF_004010195.1 Chiloscyllium plagiosum
ATGATAGAATCATTGGGTGAATCCCTAGTGGTGAAGAGAAGATCTGGCCCTTTATCCCAAACTTGTAAGTACTCAGAGCAGTACGCCTTGATTGTTGTTTTTAGGATCTGGTGGTGCTGCTCTAGTGCCCCCACAACAGAGGGAGATATGCTGAAGACTTCCACTGGATCACACTCAGTTTACCCATAACTTCCTGGAATACTTTGGGCAGGGAATTTGAGCACTGATCTGACTGGATTTTAGTCGACAAGGTATACATAGAAATGAGATAGTCAGTACTCCTTAGCAAGGTTCTGAACTTGCTGCTTAACCCTGAAGGGGAAGATCTGGAATTTGTTTCTTGACTTAAAGATTTTGATTTTTTTTCCCCATTTTTGCCATTTTTCTCATCATTGCCCATGTCACTCAATGGAGCATAAAATTCTGGTCACAATTTCTGTTTAAGTCTTGAAGAAATTCTTATAATTAGTGCAAATAGAACATTTGATCTCCAGTTTGCTCAAAATATAAGCTTTGTCTTAACTTATGCAAGGGAAGATGTGTCCAAACTTATGGAGTAAACAATTGTTATTGATAGCTGAGAGGTTTACTGGAGTCTGAGAAATGTAACCGCATTAGATTCATTTTCACTTTCTCATAGGAGTTTGTACGGCTCACTGTTTCTGATACATTGACTACAGTCATAACTATACTGATTGGAGATTTCCTTCGTGCTGTTTTTGTCAGATTTGTTAATTACTGCTGGTGTTGGGACCTTGAATATGGATTTGTGAGTACTAACTAATTATGGGCATTATATTCAAATACACATATAATTACTGTTTATGATGAATATAAACAGCTGTAATTTGTAATAACTGCTTGGAATAAATCATTGAACAAAAACTATTATTTTGTCTAGCCATCCTATGCAGAATTTGATATCAGTGGGAATGTTCTGGGTCTGATCTTCAATCAAGGAATGATATGGTGGGTGAAGCATAAAGGTAACACTCACATTGTTTTCAGAGACATTAATATGATTATTATCGGCATGCTTCATATGCCCTCCCCCATGAGGATGCTGGAAACCAAATCCTGTATACAACAGCTTTAATTTTTATGTATGAAGAGGGATGAGAGATTCAGTGATATCTACCTTTCTTAAAAGAGAATACATGAAGACAAATATCTGTCATTCTTCCAATTCAATATCTTCATCATTAATGTAGTGAATGATGTTAGAAAGAAGTCCCTCAGAACGTTTATTCTGGGATTTTCTGAAAGAAATGTGATGCTCTTTTTTGTAGATAATGCCCTGCTGTTGGCAGAATCACTTGGGACTTAATAGGTAGCTTTCCAACTTGGAGTTGTGAGCAAGGAGCCTGATCAGTTAGAATATCATGATGGATCTACAGTGAGTCATAGAGGTTTTTCAGGTTGGAAAGCGACCCTTCAGGCCATCATGTATGCACTGGCTACCAAACATCCATCTACTTTAATCCAACTTGCAAGCACTTTATCTGTAGCCTTGTAATATTTATCTTTTCAAATGTTCATCTAAATAATTCTGAAATATCTTAAAGGTCTAGGTAGTAAGTTCCAGATACCCACAACACTCTGGGTAATTTTTTTCCCTCAAATCCCCTCCAAACCTTTTGCTCCTTATCTTAAAATTGCTGTTGACCTTTCTAATAAGGGGAAACGTTTATCCCTACTCAACCTGTCTGGACTGCCAATCAATAGAAATATCTTTCCTGTGTTTACCCTGTCTGGTTCTGTTGCAATTTTATAGGTTTCTATGAGATCGCACCTCATTCTTCTAAACCCAAGTTAATATAGCCCTTACCACTGTAATCTCTCCTCCTACGTCAGTCCTTCTATCACAGGAAACGGTCTGGTAAATTTTCTTTGCATCTTCTTCCATAGCCAGAACATCTTTCCTCAGATAAGGAGACCAAAACTGCACACAGCACTTCAGGCGAGGTCTCACCAAGGCCCTGTACAATTGCGGCAAGATATCCCTGCTGTTGTGCTCAAATGTTTTCACCATGAAATCCAACATATCATTTGCTTTTTTCAAGCCTGATGCACCTATGCAATTACTTTCAGCGATTGGTGTACAAGGACACCGAAGTTTCCACTGCACCGCCCCCTTTCCTTTTCTATTGTCATTCAGTCTTCCTGTTCTTGCTACCAAAGTATAGAAAGTACTGAAGTTAGAAGCTTCCTCACAGTACTGCCAGGGAAATAATGAAAACGTATCTCAGAGTTATTTTAGACGGCAGAAAAACTTTGAAATACATTTTTAAAAAAACAGATAATCATATTTCATTAGAACTTTTGTTTGTAGTATTTCTTGATTTGACCAAATAAATCCATCCCTAAAAAACATTAATGTAACAGTATTTGCATAGTAGAAATTTCCTACTGAGTTTAGAATTATAAGATCATGACTAAAAAATTTTATGATATCTGTGATATAGGAAGTTAAGCAATAATTTATTTTATTGTTCCCTTAGGATGGGTGCCTTTTACGCTCCATGCCTTCCAGCTATCAATGTCCTACGTCTCCTGGCTTCCATGTATCTACAGTGCTGGGCCGTCATGTGCACCAATGTTCCACATGAACGTGTGTTCAAGGCTTCAAGATCAAATAACTTCTACATGGCCATGCTGCTGATCATCTTGTTCCTGTCAACATTGCCTGCAGTTTATACCATTGTTTCAATACCACCATCCTTTGATTGTGGGCCATTTAGGTGAATAACATTGCTTAGAAATTGACCAATAATTTACCTAACCATATTTTCACTTGTCATCCACACACGTGCATTTTCCAGCCATTGGATAACAATCAGGTGAAGAGCTTTTGACAAAGTTTTCAGTCAGTATTCCTCCCAATCTGAAGGGACCCCTATTGTTCTCTGGCAGAGATTGACGCACTCAGAATAAGGCCTAGGACCTTTTGGTCTAAGTTACACACTTGAAAAAATATTCTTGGAATTATTATGGAGAGATCAGCAGAATTCCCAGAAGAACTGGGCAAATGGTTAAAAAGTGCATTTTACACACCGTTTGCTTAAAAGCTTTGTGAGACATGGCAGGAGATCAGAAGAATGCATTGCAAATTCAGGCTAATTTTTATTACAAAATGGACCATCAAATGATTTTTAAATTATATCAATTTATACCATTGAGGCAAAGCAAACATCAAGGCAAGTATAAACCAAATATAATTCCTAAATGATATTAATTCCTATTTTACAGTGGGAAAGATAGAATGTTTGATGTTATTCAAGAAACACTGGACAATGACTTTCCAGCATGGTTTGGGAAAGTTTTCACTGCTGCAACAAATCCTGGTTTGATTCTGTCTTTCATTTTACTTATGGGGTAAGTATTTGGGTTTAAACTTTATTTACAATTTCTGTGTTTTTAAAGCATTGGTACCTGTTGTCATTTGGATTTTGTTATCTTTCGTTATTAGTAAATCTCTTAAAATATTTCTAAAATTTTATATTTGCAACTTCTAAAACCTGTTTCAATAAAAATAATGTTGTAGAACTCTTAAAGGAGGGTTCCGAATTAGCTTTGCTGCTAAGAGAGCAATTCATGAGTGAAAGAGACCTCAGGCTCCAGATTTTAGCTCTTGTTTGTGGTGAATTAGATGACCCTGAGTGGCTGGCAGTAGGGAAGCTAATTTTGACCTCAATGTCCTTGGTTATGGAAGTAAATATGTATTCAATCATTAGTCCTATGTCCCTGCTGAAGGTTCACATAGAATGTGGATAGTATAGGTTTCATCTGTGTGGTCAACTATTAATGAATAATTTGCTGACATTGCTGAAGCTCCTAGATAACTTATTGACTCAGCCAAGATATCACAGACAATGAATAGCCAAAGTCAGGTAGATCTTCAACAGATCAGGAGGTGAAAGAAATAAGCAGAAACAATGAAATTCAAAAGGACGCCATTCAAATAAAATCATTGATATGACTGTCTCATTTAATTCCATGCATGTTCACTTGGGAGTAATTATTTATAAGGAAAGCCATGATGTATCATTGGTTTTGAATCAGATCACTGAAATAGCTTCATGAGGCAACTGTGGTGAAAAGTATGAGTAGATTTGATAAATATGAGGTTCCAGTGTTACTTTTAATAAATCATAAAGACTCATGGGTCAATTTGAATATCTACATTTGTAATATCCCTCTTGACCAGTACAGATCTTGATGAGGCTACGTACTTATATAATCCACTGAGTATTCATCTGAGATGCAAACTCCCATGGTTAGATTAAGGAAATCAATTATCTTGTACATTTTTAAGAAAAAGAGATATGTAGTCGTATCTTTTTGACATGCACTAATCAGAATGTCAAAATTGAAAGGGTGCAACAATTAATGCTACATGAGAAAAGAGTGCTGGTTAGTTAGTTATTCAGCTCTGATTGGTCAAGATGTTGCCACGGAGAATGTATTAGGAAACTATTGTGCAGTATGTTTTTGTTTAATTCAACAAAGATGTGATGCCAGAACAAATTTATTTTATATGCAAAGGAAAAGTGCTTGCATATGACTACATTTAGCTTCACACAAGAATAAATGCAAGCCCAAGTGCTAATCTTAAGTTGGTTGTTAGTATTATTCTGAGACCCAACAGCCAATGCAATTTAAGATTTTCAGTTGGGCTCACAATGTAGCTCAATTATGCCTGCTAAAGCTCTATATATTCATTTGTGCTCTGCATGCAAAAGGAATTTATTGAGGTATTATGCCTTTTTTGAATTAATCATAAGCCAGGAGGACAATATCCTTGCTGAAGATTCATATGTTTGGAGTGAGGACAGTATAGGACTCATTTTCCATGGCAACAACTCAATTAACCAACTTGCCAATAAATTATGATTTGCCAATAAATTAGTACATTTTTCTCATGCAGTGTAAATTGTTGTTCCTTTTGAAATTTGGCATTCTTGCACCTATCCTGACGTGGGAACAAAAGGCTTTGACAATACGTCTAGTTTTTTCAACAATAGTCAAGCCCTCTGATATCAAGTAATTCTGTGATGTAAATTTTTTTTGCAGTTTGGCTATCTATTACCTTCAGGCAACCTCTGAATCATATAAGGCTGCAAACTTGGAATTAAAGAAGAAACTACAAAATGTAGGTATTCCATCTAACAAAGGAACAGTGACCCCACCACCTAAATTTTATTAAAAAGTTTAAAAAATACCAGCATGTTCAAGTTTTCCATTGTCACTACAATTTGTCATCACACCATGTAGTGATAGACTGAGAGAAGACACTTTTGTATGAATTTTAAAATTAGATTCTATTAGAGTCATAGAGATGTACAGAATGGAAACAGACCCTTCGGCCCAACACGTCCATGCAGATCAGCTATCTCAACCTAATCTAGTCCCACTTACCAGCACCTGATCCATATCCCTCCAAGCCCTTCTTATTCATATATCCATCCAGATGCCTTTTAAATGTTGCAATTATACCAGCCTCCACCACTTCCTCTGGCAGCTCATTCCATACACGCACTACCCTCTGCATGAAAATGTTGCCCCTTAGGTCTTTTTAATATATTTCTCCTCTCACCCTAAACCTACACCCTCTAGTTCTGGACTTCCTCACCTCAGGGGAAAGACCTTGTCTATTTACCCTATCCAAGACCTTCATGATTTTATGATCCTCTATAAGATCAACCTTCAGCCTTCGACACTCCAGGAAAAACAACCCCAGCCTATTCAGCTTCTCCCCATAGCTCAAATCCTCCAACCATGGCAACATCCTTGTAAATCGTTTCTGAACTCCTTCAAGTTTCACAACATCTTTCCGATAGGAAGGACTCCAGAATTGCACGCAATATTCCAACAGTGGCCTAACCAATGTCCTGTACAGCCGCAACATGACCTCTCAACCCCTGTACTCAATACTCTGACCAATAAAGGAAACCATACCAAATGCCTTTTTCACAATCCTATCTACTTGCAACTCTACTTTCAAGGAGCTATGAACCTGCACTCCAAGGTCTCTTTGTTCGGCAACACTCCCTAGGACCTTACCATTAAATGTATAAGTCCTGCTAAAATTTGCTTTCCCAAAATGCAACACCTCTCAATTATCTACATTAAATTCGATCTGCCACTCCTTAGCCCATTGTCCCATCTGATCAAGATCCCTTGCTAGATACATTACAAAATTTCTGCTTGAGTAGCAAGAATGGGAAGACAGATTGTTACCTGAATGGTGATAGATTGGGAAAGGGTGAGGTGCAAGGAGACCTGGGTGCCCTTATACAACTGTCACTGAAAGTAAGCATTCAGGTGCAGCTGACATTGAAGAAGGCAAATGATGTGTTGGCCTACATCGAGAAAGGATTTACGTATAGGAGCAGGGATGTCTTGTTTCAATTGTCCAGGGTCTTGGTGAGAATCTGGAGCATAATATGTTGTTTTAGTCTTCTTGTCTGAGGAAGGATGTTTTGACTATAGAGGGGATGCAATGAAGGTTTACTAGACTGATTTCTGGGAGAAAGTGAGGACCCTGTAAGTGTCTTTCAAGGATGCCCACCTTGAAGAAGATCTCCTCCTTGCTTCACAAGGACAATCGATGTTTCAGGCATGTGCCTTTCATCAGGAATGAGCCTGATTTCTGGGATGGTAGGACTGGCTTATGAAGAGAAACATAGATTGGCTATGTCTGCATTAACTGTTGGATAAAGCCACTCTCAGGTGAGATCAAGGCTGGCAGTTATATTGACTGTGTGCCCTGTTATCTCCCATCAAAGGTTTTGTTGAGGTCTGTTGTTTCCTTCTGAAGTTAATTGGCTTTCCAATGGTTAGAGTATGTGTGATTGGATTTCAATTGAGGTTGAATGTCCATTATCTCTGTAGGCTCCATACTGTCTGGACTTATCTCTCCACCCTTCAGGCTCTCTGCCTGTATTCTTGGTGAAGGGCTTTTGCCTGAAACATTGATTCTACTGCTCGTCGGATGCTGCCTGAACTGCTGTGCTCTTCCAGCACCACTAATCCAGACTCTGGTTTCCAGCATCTGCAGTCATTGTTTTTACCTCTATACTGTCTGTGCTGAGTAGCCTGAGGTGTAAAAACTGTCTTGGGGGGGGGGTTATAATCTGTCAGTTTGGGTTGATTGTCCTTTTAGGGAGGAGGTGTAACTTGGAATACCAGGCTGAAGAATGGTTCTAGGCAGCTATCTCCATTCTGTGAGTTGTGTTTGTGTATTCTATACCTTTTACCTTTTAAATGTTTTGAAATGTCCCAGGTTTTCTCCAGTGTTTTACATATTGGGAATTTTTACTTGATCCTACACGTCTTCATTTCAGCAGCTGTAAGAAGGATTTTAAATCTATATGAAAATTTCAATTTAGAACAGAGCAGTTAAATCTAATATAGTCTCAACTGTTTTCGGTGAGAGAAAAGGTCAAATATTCCTCAAACATAAATAACAATGTGTAAGGATATGGTTAAAATGTATGAGAATGGCATTACTTCAAAGTGCTCATTTGATGTGGACATGATGGCTGAATTAGAGACAAAAAAAGCTGAAGAAGCTAGAATCCAAAGCAGATAAACAGGGGGCTGGAAAAATACAGCAAGTCAGGCAGCATCAGAAGGCGGAGAAGATCATAGAGTCCCTACAGTGTGGAAACAGGCTCTTAGGCTCAACAAATCTCCTCCGAAGAGTAACCCATCCAAACCCATTCCCTTACCCTACTACTCTACATTTACCCCTGACTAATGCACCTGACCCACACATCCCTGAACACTATGGGCAATTTAGCATGGTCAATTCACCTGACCTGCACATCTTCGGATTGTGTAATGAAACCGGAGCACCTGGAGGAAACCCACGCAGACATGGGGAGAATGTGCAAACTCCACACAGACAGTCGCCCGAGGCTGGGATCAAACCTGGGTCCCTGGTGCTGTGAGGCAGCAGTGCTAACCATGTGCCATTTTGGGTATAATTCTTCTTCAGGACTGATGGGCAGAATGGCCTTCTTTGCATTAACACTTCTGTGATTTGATAGTGAACAAGCTGCCTCTTTTATAATACTTAGTAGAATGCAAATTGAATATCATTTGCCCCCTCTTTAATCACACTGGACAGATAATTAATTCATTTTTGTTGAAATTATTGGTAGCAAAGTGATGAAAATAAAAAGAGAAACAAAAAGAATGCCAAAGCTGCAGCAAATCAGATGGAAGAACTACAGAATTCCATGCAGAAAGGTAAGGAAAAGGAATCTAGGTGAGCAGTAAAAAGAGAATTGATGTTTCGGGCATAAGCCCTTCTTCAGGACATGGAGATAGGCCCTTTCCTGAAGAAGGGCTTATGCCCGAAACGTCGATTCTCCTGTTCCTTTGATGCTGCCTGACCTGCTGCGCTTTTCCAGCAACACATTTTTAAGTTCTGATCACCAGCATCTGCAGTCCTCACTTTCTCCGAGCAGTAAAAAGATGCTAGTTATTAACTTGCTCTCCATGGTTTTGCACAGATACATGCCTTATTCCCTTACTTATGTACAGAAAAAAAAGTCTTTTTATTCTGTCAACCGAGAAATTATAAACTATATCACACTGAAGGAAACCATTGAAGTTATAATTCTGTTTGCTCTTTGAAAGAGCTATCCAACTACACTAGCCCTATACCCCTGCAAGTATTTCCATTTTAAATATTTAATCAATTCCTTTTTAAATATTAAAGTTGAATTTGTTTTCTCCACTCTCAGACAGTAACTTCCAGCATCTTTAAAACTAAATTCTCCTCCAACATAGACAACTGTAGTCAATTTGTCTGACATAAATTTAGAAACTTCTCTCTCTGTGGAATACAGATGATAGAACTTTATTAGTCTCTACAGCTTCTAGTAGAAAGTGAGGACTGCAGATGCTGGAGGTCAGAGTCGAGAATATGGTGCTAGAAAAGCACAGCAGGTCAGGCAGCATCCGAGGAGCAGGAGAATCATCACACAAAACGTCGATTCTCCTGCTCCCCAATGCTGCCTGACCTGCTGTGATTTTCCAGCACCACAATCTCAACTATACAGCTTCTACCTAACAATGAAGGAAGAGAACTAATGAAGACTTTCTTTATGAGGGTTCAACAAAACGAATGTTAGTCTTTACTTTTGAATGATATATAAAAGTTAAATTATTTTAAGTCATTTGGTTTCTTATTTGGTCTTCAAGTACTTGTTAAATTTTCTTTTGAAACAAATACTAAGTCACAAAGCAATAAACTTCCCAAATGTGCATGGTGTTCAGTCCATGTGCAAATGATAAAATTAAGGTAAACATTAGCTTATAAATAAGGATTGACAGATTAATTACATAGAATCTCAACTGTGCAGAAAGAAGCTATTTGGCCTATCAAGTTCACACTGACCCTCAAAAGAACATCACACCCCTACCCTTTAACCCCACATTTACCAAGGCTAATCCACATAACCTACCATCCTTGGGAGGAAACCCACAAGAAGAACGTGCAAACACCACACAATTACCCAAGGCTGGAATTGAGCCCAGGTACCTGGAGCTGTAAGACAGTTGTGCTGACCTCTGTGCCACACCTATTGTGTCATTGTTTGGAGTCCTGGCATAATCCTCTGCACGCATTTGCAGCATTGACATTTATATGTCATTTGTGAACCAATAACAAAGAAAAATAGACATAGAGCAGGCTGATACTCCTATTGATTTGCAATTTTACCTTTTCTGTTTTTGGACAAGAATACCTACATTGGTGTCATGATTCAAGGGCTTGCAAAGTGTTGGTGCTCAATTAATTCCCTTGTGTTAGGTTTTAATCATGTTATGCCGTCTTGTGTTGTGAGTTAAAGAATGACTAACACATTGGGTAGCCCACAGTCGAACCCACAATGCAAAGTTACTAAACGTACAACACAAACTTCACCTGTCATTCAGAGGGTTTTGTCAACCACAGTGTTTGGTTGGAAAACCTAATAAAATTTTTGACATCAAATTATGTTGCCTACCTGTCAGTATTATATGTCTTTAACTTCCCACCTTAACCCTTCAAAGCTATACTAGGTTGTCTGATTATCTCTTTCAAACAGCTAGTCAGGAGGTTCACTCCAGGCTCTCTTCTTGGGGTCAGGTTTTTGAGAATCTCAAATCTTTACCCCCTTATCCCACTTACATGCCTTCCATGCCCTACATACTCCATGTCTTGGCAATATTGCCCAATGCCACTCACACGTATCCACTATAGATACACCTCAGGAGCTACTTAATGGCAATAGGAAGGTTCTTGAAATGTGAACAAAAAAATCAACAATCCAGAAGACCTGTCATTCATACACACCATATTAAATGAAAGATCCAATGAAAAAGAAATTAAATCCACTTCAAGTGTTCATTACATTGCAAAAACAAACAAGCATCTACTCAGCACATCAAAGACAGATAATCCTTTCATGACATTGCAAAACTGATCATCAAAATGTGTACTTGACTGCTGAAATAAATGTTCTTTAAAAATTTTCATAACTTAGCCAAGCATTCATATTAATAGGCTCAGTTATCCAATTATGCCATCATAGCTCCATGCAACCTCTTGAACTAAAATAGCTTTTTTCTAACTTCAAAGCAACTGGTTTATTAAGCAAATAATTTCAGCAGCAGCAAGCCATGTTTATTGGTTTCTCACATTGAACTCAGTTTCCTCTAGGATGCCATGACCCACAGTTATTTACAGAACGGTTCTGACTGCACAAAATGTGTGAGAAACCTGTAATGGGTGAATGTAATGAACAAAAGATCCTCGGACAGAAATGGAGGCAGGAATCCTGAAATCAGGCCCTGTACTTTGTCTTCCAAATCAGCCCAGCTTGGCAAAAATCCAGATCCATATATCTAAGTAGAGATGACCATGAGGTCTGTGGAAGTGCTTTTCAGTTTTACCCCCTGAACATTAACCTGAGAGAGAGGAGACTCACTCACTATAGAGTCGATTCAATGTACATCCCTGATTTCTTTGGACACTGAGATGAAAATTACACTCTGTATATTTGAATATAAATTTATTTGCACTGACATTTACAGCTTATAACTCTGAAAATAAGACTGTAATAATATTTAGCTAATTATAATTACAACAAGATATTCATGCAGAGATACACTTGTTTTAAATGGATGTATTTACCATTGTTATAGGTTTAACTTAATTATATACTTTGTCCAGCCATAAAGTGAAGAAAAGCTTTTAACAGTAATTATAAAAAGTAAACAACCATGAAATTTGCCTTCTTATTTTCCATTCAGTCAATGAAAGAGCAACAGGTGGTGATGTGGATAAAAAAGCAAATGGAGTTAATTCTTCTAATCAGCCTTCTGCTCAGGGTGCCTATCCACCCAATGGAAGAGGAATGAGACTTGCTCCTCCACCACGTGTAGCTGTGACTCGACCACCAAGGCCAAGAGGACCTGGCCAGTTGCCAGGACAACCTCGTTACCCAGGACCACAGCAGTACCATGGAGCTCACCCAAGGATGCCCAGAGGTGGTGCTGCTTATAGATAATGTGAAAAAAAACGACTGGAATCAAACTTACTTTACGTTAAACCTAAGATACCATTAATTTTAAAACATGCTGATGTTTTGAGTGATTCTTTGTGAATAAAGTACCTAAGCCAAGAACAAAGCAATGGTATAATGTAATAAGTTAAAAATCAACAACACCAGGTTATAGGCCAACAGGTTTATTTGGAAGCACTAGCTTTCGGAGCACTGTTCCTTCATCAGGTGATCCCACAACTACCTGATAAAGTAGTGGCGCTCTGAAAACTAGTGCTTTCAAATAAACCTGTTGTACTATAATCTGGTGTTGTGTGATTTTCAACTTTGTCCATCCCAGTCCAACACCGGCGCCTCCAAATCAGTACAATGTAATGAAGCTGTGTATGCACTCACTGCTAAATTAAACTATAACTGAATTCAGTATATATGTTACAGAAATACTTTTTGGTGACTTTTCTAATAACATCTAAGAAGACTTAATATCTCAGGATTTGAAATAAATCATAATTTTCTGACTTGCATGATCCTTTATTGCTTATACCATAAACACTAAACAGGCAGTAAAAAAAAAATTAGTCTAATGCTATGGAATTGCTACAACAGGAAAATACACAAAAATGTCATACTGATAAATAACATACATGCAATAACTGTCTCAGCAATTGTCTCTGTAATGATGGGACTGTAAAACCTTAATCATTCTCTATTTGAGTACTGTGTGCAGTCTTGGTCTCATTGTTGTATGAAAGGTGTTGAATTATTAAATAAGGTATAGATTCACTTGTGTCTAGTATGAGGAAAAATAAAGACTAAGAAAATAAAGGATAAACATAACTGAAGTATTTAATTGAAAAGAGATCAAAAGCTGCTAAGTCTACTGGGAATATTTATTTGCACGGAAATGGGGGTTAACTACCATTTCCCAGACCAGGTAAGGACAGCAGATCTCTTATCTTAAAAGGCTTTAATGAGACAATTGACAACAAAGACCGGTATTTATAAGGCTAATTCAAATTTCTCCACCTGCCCTGGTGAGAATCAAACCCATGTACCCAGAACATTAACCTGAGGTTCTAGATTAATAGTTCAATGATATTACCCCTACACCACCTGGTGAATTGATCATCAGTCATGAGTTTGGTTGATCACATAGATTTTGTTGTCTTTTGCAATTCTTCTTCTCCTGGGTTTCTTTGGAACTTGCACAACTGCAGTAGGCACCTCCGTATTGAATAAAGCACAATGTGTCCCTACCCAATTGCTCCCTCAACTGGACAATAACATCATACCAGCGTTGTTCATTTTCTCTAAGCTCAGAAATGGTCTTTGAGATATAAAGATCCATGATACCATTGCTAAGATGCATGAACTGGACGTTGCAGTCCCTCGGTGTGTGGTACTGCAACATACTCGACCTTGAAGTTATGATGATGAAGATGATCTGACTATTTGTAGGTGCGCAGGTGTTGATGAGCAAAGCCTGATGTAATTGCCAATATAGTCAGTGCATGATGATTGATGAGAAGAGGGAATTTTCCATCAGATAGATACATATACCAATGTTCACAAGCGTGGAAGAAGTGCTTCCTGCTCTCCAGTGGACTATTTGCATTCAGTTTCTGACAATACCCATGACATGGAAGTGAAGGATCATTCAGTTCCTACAATGTTCTATGAAAGTATAGTTCTAATGGCATTTTGGCATCCATGAAATGAATGAAGATTAATGGTGATGCTATTTTCACCTTTTATATATAAACTGTTGTTGGCTACACAATTGTCCATTCCCATTTTGCATTATTTTGCAGGAGCTTCCAAAGACATTTTGTGTTCTCTCTATATTTAGGGATGGAAGTTGGTAATGACTGCAACATTTGCACGAGATGAAGCAGGAAACTCATGAATGGCTTTGATCTTGTGATGTGTAGGCTGTCTCCAAGGCTGTTACACTATAACCCTAGAGTGTCAAACTTGAATGCCAAAAATCTACATTTATGCTTTGTGAGCACAAATTGTGATATGTAAATGAAGTGAGCATCATTGATAATTACTGAATGGGTTTTACTTTGTCCTTTCATGGACAATGATGCCATCAAGTAGCATCTCCATGCCTGACAAGATGGAAGAAACAATCTTCTGGAATGTGCTATGTGCAGATTTTAATGTGTGTAACATTCTGTGCTGCTGAAAACACATCTTTCTGAGTAATGTAAGCAGCAAGGTGTTGGCTGTGCTGTACTAGAACAGTCCTGAAGAAGGGTTGCACCCAAAAAGTTGACTTCTCCACCTCCTGATGCTGACTGGCTTGCTATGTTCTTCTAGCCTCCTGCTTGTCTACTTTGCTCTACTCGAGGCAGCTAGAAACTGCTGCATTAAGTATTGAGCTTTGTGGAAGCCGGAGTCATGAAATTATGCTGATATTTCTTGGATTGTGGGAAATGGTTACTTGTCTGGGTTGATAACTTTGTTGATGACCTTAAGTTGACACATAGTTTAAATGTGATATTTTTGTGTTGTCTAATAGCTAGGCTTGATAACCATGACCATAAGTTGATAAACTCAAATACAACATTTGCTTACAGTCATTTCAGCTCCTCTGGCACTTTGAGATTGATTGCAAATGGCAACTATTCCAAGTTTTGCAAAAGTGGAGAAATTGATGTGTGAACATGAAGTGCAGAAGATCTTAATCTTCTCAAACCTGGTAAATAAGGAAAGACAGTTAGAATTTGAATCTCTACAGTGTGGAAACAGGCCCTTCAACCCAAAAAGTCCACACTGACCCTCTGAAAAGTAACCCACCCAGACCTACTACAGTTTATTTACCCCTGACCAATGCACTTAACCTACACATCCCTGAACACTATGGGCAATTTAGCATTGCCAATTCACTTAACCTGCACATCTTTGGATTGTGGGAGGAAACCAGAGCACCCGGAGGAAACCCACACAGATACAGGGAGAACATGCAAACTCCACACAGACAGTTGCCTGAGACTGGAATCGAACCCAGGTCCCTGGTGCTGTGAGGCAGCAGTGCTGATCACTGAGCCACCCCACATTTGGTAGTATAAAATTTGAGTCTTGCTGAAAGAAGACACATTTCAGAAATACTCAAAGAAGGAAAGATATCAGCATGTGCATTCTGCTCTGAGACAATCTGTCACCTTCTTGTGGATCAGTACTGCATCCAGACTGTCCATCTCTGTCATGATCCCTGAAATCTATTAGTCCCATGACATGACTGCACTTGGAGAAGAAATAAATAGTGTTGGAGCCAGTACATTTCAACTTTTCTCTAACATTCTCTTTAACATTGACTTTGCTGATTCTCCTTCTCCTTTGATGCTGCCTGACCTGCTGCACTTTTCCAGCAACACATTTTTCAGTTTTGCTGCACATTTGTCTGCCCCGGACACTGCAGACATAATACGAGTGCGACAGGTTTTATTCACAGGGTTTTAAAATGCTGATCCATACTTACAGTTCCAGTTTCCAGCCTTTTCCACAGTTTGTTTACTTTACTCTGAGTCACCTAGCTTAGCCAAAGAAACATAATTAATTCCTTCATGACATATTAGGCTTCATAATTCATGTATCCTCACATGACTCTGCAGGCCAGTTCTGGAGCTACAAGTCTTTGAGCAAAGAAGATTGGCATTTCTCTAAGGAAAGGCGGTGAGTTCAGGGGTGGGGGTTGGAAATGTTCTCACATTAGGCTTCTGCTCTCTGTCCTTTTGCTTGCATTTCTACTCCACAAACGCCAGAGTTTATGCGGTCAGTTTCCGACCGTGTTATGCTGGATGCTCCCCCTTGTGGGGGAGACAAGAATTATGGGTCACAGTTTAAGAAAAGTCGAAAAACAGGTTCTTCATCAGAAGAAAACAAAATCTCACTTTTAAAATGGAGTTTAAGGAGGTTTTTGTTCACTCAGAGAGTTGTTAATCCCTGGAATTCTCTTTCCCAGAAAACAGTTGGGGCTTGGTGTTTCCAATTGAACATATCATTCTCATTGAACCAGTCTTGATGCTTGTGAGCTTCAAACCTGATGCATTTCTCTTGGATTGCAAACTTGATCGTTTCTCAAGGTCCTTCCACACTACCATCATAAAACCTTCTGAGTGCAGGATAGGAAAAAAAAGTTGCACCGGAATTGTTTTGTTGCTTTTGCATTCTGAAAAAATATGGGCTGTTATGAGGTTTCATGAATTCCTTTGAGGATCATACATGTTTGAGAGTCAACATTGGCTCATGTGGAACATAAAAGTCTTTGGTCTTTCCAGCCATCATTTATAGATGAGATGATATACATATCCTTTCTCTGTTGGGTTCAGACAATAACATAATTCAGGAAGTGTTAATGCTTGGATTTCAGATATTTTCATGTTGTTTTTCTGATGAAAGATTGTCTTTGTGACAGTGAGTCGATATTCAGTGCAACCACTGAGGAGGAAGAGGAAACCGTTGGCATTTGATTTCCCCACCACTTCATTGCCACGGTACCTTTAAAGACAATTGCCTCCAAGCCCAAAATTAAAAACTTCCAATCATTTCAATTTGTCTAATTATCTAAATAGAATGCATATCTGTATTGAATCTGAGTCTGCATAAATTCCTTTGGAAACTTGAAATGGTACGTTTAATAATAGTACCGAAACAAGTGGATAAAGCACAAATTGAGAAAATACTTAAATATATAAAATAAAATTATTTCTTAATGTTTTGTAGTGCTGTTGATAGTAATTGTGAAGTGTTAGTGGTTATATTGTGTGCCTGTTTCAAGTCATCATAAGTTTTCATGCTTAACTATTTTAATATTCACTAGCACTCAAACAACATTTAATCTTTTAGAATTAATTGATTTATTCGTTATTAATGTTGACCAGGTTTATTCTGACATTCTCAAATAATTTGGTTCATAAGCTTAAGTCTTGTTTCTAATTATAATGCTGTCCTGTCAATTTGACCTTGAACTGATTTTAGTTCATTTATTTCAGTTTTGCTCTCCATGGAACTCTTCTAAAATTGAAGCTTTGACTAATTCTGTCTACACTGTATCATCCTTGTTGTACGAAGTGATGATAATGTACTTAAACAAATCTGAAAGACAGAAAAAACCCCATCAGATTTTAGCTTCATTCAATAACGTCATGAAGCAATTTCCTACAGCTGTAAAGATTAACAAGGTTGCTTTTGGTTAAATGAGAAAAGTCATATCATAAAGGACATCCATTGCTCAGGGAGCTCATAATTTAGTTGTTATTAGGAGCCATTATTAATTTGCAGCCATACTCTCCTGTGCCTCAATCCCTCCCAGAAGTATTCCTGCTGTCAGCAAGCTGTAGGGATGAGTGTGAGGTCTCTTACATATGGTAATCAGCAGCATGAGACATGTTTCTGGAATCTAATGGGAAAAGTAGGAAAAAATACTGAACCAAGCATAGCACTGGAAATGTTTCTCTCAATTTTCAATGTCTACAACGGGCCACCGCAGTGCCCAGACAAGTTCTGTTTATTCTTCTTATTATTATCAATTATAGGGTAAAGATGTCAACTTCACCCCTCTCACTCCATATCAAGAAGATCTACATCAGAATGCTGACTTTGTGACAAAGTTGCCTGTATTGTATAGATGAAATTTAAGGTTCAATTTGCAGCAAACCACCTTCCACTTTGGGTGCAAGTTGTAAGCCCACACCCAAAATGACGATGGGATAAAATCATAAGAACATGAGAAATAGGAGGAGTGCATTATATGATCCCTTGAATCTTCTTTGCCATTCAGTATGATTGTGGCTGATCACCTAGCTGAACCCCACTTCTTGTCTGCTCCCCATATACTTTGATTCCCTGAAAAACCAAAAATCTGTTAATCACAGCCTCAAACATATTCAACAATAGAACATTGAAGGTAGATAATTATAAGGATTCAAAAAGCTCTGAGTAAAGAACTTGCCCTTCAGCACATCCCTAAATGATAGCCTCTTATCCTGAGATTGTGCCTGTGTTCCAATTTGCCAGTCAAATGAAACAACTTCCTACTGTCTATCCTTGTCATGAGAATCTTTCACGTTCCAATGCAAATATCTTTCTTTCTTTGGATCTCCAAAGAATATAGAACCAATCTATTCAATTTCTTATCTTTGGACAATCCTGTCATTCTGGTACTCAACCTTTGTTGTACTGCCTCTATTGGGAGTATACCTTTATTCAAGCATGGAGACCAAAATTACACACATTACTCTGGGTGTGATCTCACTGAAGCAATTGTAGAGAGACTTATAATTCTTCTTTCTAATCCCCTTGCAATAAAGACCAACATGTATTTTGCGCTTCTAAATTGCTTGCTGTACCAATAAGCTAACTGTTTGAAGACATGTAATTATACCTTTACTGGAGTAGCTGGCTTGCTGTAGTTATCTGGCCTCTGCAGTTGTTGTCAGTGTCTCTGTGTATGGTGTGTGGCAGCCACCAAACGCAGATCACTTTGATCATGGCGTCAGAGTGGAGCAGGTGGAAATACATGGGTCTTCAGAGCTGTAAGAAAGTCAGCTGCAGAAAAAAATACAACTTTGAGATACTGGGTGACTCAAAGTGGTTCATGTGGGACAGAATCGGTATTTTTATACTCTTTGTGGCAAAATTCTGATATAGCGATAGAACTAATTTCAACATCTGAGCAAATAAGGGTTGAAACACAACAATCAGTGCTACAGGAAGAGTGCTACAAGCTGCATTGCAACACATATCTGACTGAAGAGCACAAAAAAAACAGATTATGGAAATTTAAAAGATTTGAAGACACAGTTTGAACCCTGTAATAATTTTATGTAGTAATGATATCTGATCAACAACCAACTTCACAGGGAAACTGTTTACCAGTGTCTCAATAGTGATACATCTAGCTGTATCCTGTGGGTTTGAATGACTGTAAGATGATCTCATCAGTGTTAGCATTATCTTAGGCATTAGAGATCTTGTCATGAGAGCACATCTACTGAGAGAGGAGAAACTTACTTTCAAGAAAGCTATTGGCCTGAAAAAGCTCTGAAATTGTCAATCATTATCTTAGAGCATATTAATGAGATGACAGACATGGCTTTGCATTATGCCGAGAGTTGTTTCAGGCTGAACAACAACAATAGATTGGGAAAAAGAAATAAGTATTTGCAGAAAGATCAAGGCAGATGCAGGGTGTAAATATTGGCGAGGTCATCAGCCAAAAGAAAAAGGAAGCATATCTCACATGGGGAAAGTAATGTTCTAACTGCAAGAAGCTGAATCATCACACACACAAGTGCGTAACTAAAAAGAAGCAAAATGAGCTCATATCGATGGCTGCTGTCGAGATGTCAGTTGATGATTCTGATATAACAATTTACTCAAAGAACAGGTTGGCTTCAACAGGCCTAAAGGTGATGAATGTTCATGATTATTAGAATGATAACTAAAGAAGTGAATGTGAACTATCAGATGGACAGCTGTGCTTGCTACATTAGATTAGGTTAGATTAGATTCCTTATAGTGTGGAAACAGACCCTTCAGTCCAACCCGTTCATACCGACCAGATATCCCAACCCAATCTAGTCCCACCTGCCAGCACCCGGACCATATCCCTCCAAACCCTTCCTATTCATATACCCATCCAAATGCCTTTTAAATGTTGCAATTGTACTAGCCTTCACCACTTCCTCTGGCAGCTCATTCCATACACGTACCATCCTCTGCGTGAAAATGTTGCCCCTTAGGTCTCTTTCAGACTAGATTGGGTTGGGATATCTTTCAGACCTTGGGTATGCAGGAACAGAAGCAAACAAATCTCAGACCCCCTTATTTCTATAGCCTATGCGCAGAATGAGGCATTATTTCTTTGACAGGCCTGAAGAGAATAATGGCTTGTGTGAATTTTTCTTTTGATTTATTCACACTCAATTCTTCCCCTTTAATGTCCACTCATTCCCTTCCCCCTCTGCCACCATTCTCTGTAGATACTCTGCTTTCCTTTGGCATCCCCTGTATCATGCATGAATCTCCCTTTGTTAGTTTTGACCCACTCACAACTTCCCAATCTCCCTAAGCTTTCCCATGAGCTAACACCCATCCAGTGTCCCATGTTCACACTCATCCTTGCCCTTCTTCAATTCACCTGTTTCTTCAGCCTCACCAGTTCACTTCATGACCTTATTTTGTTTCCCACTCTCTTCTACCCTTCCTTGTCCCCCTTTCCCCATCACTGATACTCTGCCCTTTTTGTCTGAGTTACCTATTTCCATTCCCTAGGATATTTTTGGCACTATAGCAAATACATCCTTTAATCTCTTTGCCTTACCTCTCCACACTTACCTGTTGATCCCCTTTCCTTTGACTCCAGCAGCTTCAGTTGGACAGGTTGGATGTGTTGATCAGTTGCATCCCTTGCCCTGAAATTGGAAGACAACAACTACACATTGCAAGAGTAAATAGATGGGATGCTGGAAAAGCACGGCAGGTCAGACAGCATCCAAGGATCAGGAAAGTCAATGTTTTCGGCCAAAATCCTTTATCAGGGCTGGGGAAGGGTTTCGGCCGAAACATTGACTTTCCTGATCCCCAGGTGCTCTCTGACCTGCTGTGCTCTTCCAGCTTCACATCTATTGACTCTGGCTTCCAGCATCTGCAGTCCTTACTGTCTCCAACTGCAATACTGGTTGTAAATGAGACTTCTTATGAGCTGAATGGACCAGTCAAAATATATCCTTTCCACTGTAATAGTCCAAGGAAAGAATGCCTTGGTTATAAAGGACCTAGGCCACTAAAGAAGTGCATACTCTCGAGAGCTGTCAGGAAAAGTCTTCCTCATAGATGATCAGGCTTGTGAGCATGTTTTTTTTTCCAGCTTTTGCCTGGCAAGATTACATCAGCAAGTGTAATTCCTGTGTGCTGGGCTATTGATGTATATTTATGATAAAGGCTTGAAAAGATGTTCTCAATCATCATGGTCAGGAAGGCCGGTCTGCTTTAGAAGTTCTGAGAACTTAGTACCAAAGCGTTAAGCTGATGTCAGAGGTCTCTGGCTCAATTAATCTCCCCCCCTCACCTTTCTAAAGGTTCTACTCAGGGTTTCGATGTTCAGGATCACAGAGCTTGAAAGCAGTGCCTCAAAATGAAAGGGAGAAAATTAATGGAAATTTTGCGAAAAATGAACAAATCTTAAAATATGAATATTTGAAAACTGACTTAAGAGGAATGAAATATAAAATATTGCCACTGGAGGGCAGTATTGTTCTCCTACAAGGTTTTAAACGACAAAAAGCAGGAATTGGTCTGAGTCTGTTTACTGTCAACACACTGGAAGAGGAGAAAGGCACTTTCTAAGATGGAAAATCAGTAATATTGGAGATAAACATATTATTTTGAAGTCTGCTAGATAGGTCAGACTAATTTGTCTCATTTGCAAGTTTTTTTGTCCCCACTGGTTTTTAAAACAGTTCTTTTTAAATGTCTTGCTCCTTGCATTGAAGTCTGTTGACAGTGGAAGTTGCATCTTCAAATAAACACCGAGTGAAGGCTGATGATGCTGAGGAAGGATTTGAAGCGGACTAAGCAAATGAAGCAGGAATAAAGGATATAAATTTAAGAATAAAGGTACTTTTGTGTTGCCTAATATTGATACCAACAGCTGATATATGGCATAGCAATGCCCTCTTGTTGACTACACCTGTTGAGATTCTCTTCACTTTTTCAATCATGTCTTCCAGAAAAATAACTACAGGAAATCCAAGGCCCTGTATAATTGCAGCAAGGCATCCCGGATGCTGTACTCGATTCCTTCCATAATGAAGGCCAACATACCATTTGTCTTCTCCACTGCCTGTTACACTTGCATCTTACTTTCCTTGACTGGCATACACCCAAGTCTTGTTGCACTTTTCCCTTTCCCATTTGATCATTTGCATTCCCTTAACTTTTTCAGGTGACCAAAATTTGTTTGGACTCACTAATGTTTAGAAATGGAGTAAAACACTGGACCTCTAAAGACACCTTGGTTTGCCTGGCTGGGTTCAGAGTTGTGTTGTATGTTATTTTTCAACTGTGTAAATTTAAGGTGTTTATTTCATTGATACATGTTTTGTAAGCCAAAGGTAATTATACAGAACATGTTTTTTTTTTAAAATGGTTACCAAACAGATTTTGATTGCAGTTAGAATATTGCAGTAATAAACACAAAATTTGACCTATCTTATTGTTACTCATTTTCTTTTACATTTAGAACATAAGGACGAGAGCAGCAGTCGGCTGCTCTGCCATTTAATACCATCATGGCTGATCGCAACTCAGCCTCAACTCCACTTCCTGGTTGCTCTCCATGACCCTACAACTCCTTACTAATTAAAACTCTGTTTGTCTTTCCTTAAATTTACCCAATGTCTCACATCCACTGCTCTCCAGGGTAGTGAATGCCTCAAATTCATGACCCTTTAAGAGAAATAATTTCTCCTCAGCTTTCTTTTAAATCTGCTACCCTTTATCCTAAAACTATGATCTCTCATTCTAGATTTCACATGAGGAAACATCCTCCCTATGTCTACTGTGTCAATCCCCTTTAACATCTTATATATCTCAATTAGATCTCCTGCCATTTTTCTAAACTCCAGACAGTATAGGCCTAAACTTTTCAATTTTTCTTTCTAAGACAAACCCCTTATTTCTGGAATTAATATAGTGAACTTTCTCTGAATTGCCTCCAATACAACTACATTCCTCCTCAGGTAAGGGGACCAAAATTGTACGTGATACTCCACCTGTGGTCTCACTAATGCTCCTGTGCAGTTGCAATAACACTTCTCTACTTTTATACTCTATTCCTTTTGCAATAAATGCCAAATTTTATCCTTCCATGTGCTATTCAAAAACTGACTTAAATATAGAAAGTAGGTTATGGGAAATGATATTAGGAAGCTATAATTGGAAATTATAGACATGAATTGTATTTCATGGCTCTGAGGTGTAATTCCTCATGCCTAATTTCATCTAACCCTATTAGTATACCCTTCTATTTGACTCTTCATCATGAATAATGATTTGGAATGATATGTCTGAAAGTTTGGGGGAAGCAAATTCAAATGTAACTTTCAAAAGAGAATTGGGTATAAGCTAGAAAGTGAAAAAACTGAGGGGTTGGGGTAGTGGTGGGGGAAGCATAAAAGTGTGACAAATTAAAGTCAGCAAAGGCGACTGAGTCTGAATGTGGTCTTTTGCTGCAATATCATTCTGAAGATCCTTTTGTGAGCATATGTAGGCATAACAGGTTGGATTTGGAGGGTTTTTTTAACAAAGAATTTTTGGAATATTATTGGGACCTGAATGACGTGGGGTATGGTGAGAAGTCCAATGAGGCCTATCTTGACATTAGGAACAACTTCTGCATCTTTAATGAAGTTCCAAAGATCGGACATGTATGGATGTTTTCCTTAAAACAGAGGAAGCTGAGAGATGTTGTAAGTTCTCATTAAGGTGTATCAAGTAATGAGGGGCTTGGTAAGAATAGACAGGGAAGACTTGTTTCCCCAGTGGAGAAATCATGACTGGTTGCATTCAAGATGACTGGTTGAAGGATTAGAGGGGAAATGTGTTGCTGGAAAAGCGCAGCAGGTCAGGCAGCATCCAGAGAACAGGAGAATCGACGTTTCGGGCATAAGCCCTTCTTCAGACCTCACTTTCTCCAGAAGGATTAGAGGGGGCTTGAGGAAAACCATTTTCATCAAGACCCTGGTGGTGTGTGGAATTTACTTGGTTGTTGAGGTGGAAAACCTCAAGCGATTTAAAAAGTTTCCAATTTTCACTTGAACATTTGTAACCTGCAATGCTACAGACCAAGTGCTGGATAGCAGGATAACAGTGGACAGCTAGTTTATTCCTCCAGTACAGACTTGAGGGGCTGAATGGCCTCTTACTGTGTTGCAGCCTTTCTATGGTTCTATTGTTCTAATAACCAACACAATTTAATTAATTCCTCAAACAATGTGACTATCTAACTCCAAAATTCTCCTGTGCAGTAGCAGTAACTATAGGGAAAGTAAAACAGAAATACATGGAAATAAATGTACTGGGCTTATTGGAGCTGCATTAATAATTATACAAGATGAGTCACACCAGAATGTATCATTTGCCACTTTTTCTGACTTTTCCCTGCACGAGTGAGTTGCAAGCAGAACAGTACAAATCGTGGCAATGTTTTTGTAAATATGAAATAGTCAATCATGTACTTATGGTTCATTCAGAACTCATTTGAAAATGTACCGTGCTTTGCTTGTGCACATTCACTGTAAGTGGATGCATCTGAACCTATGCCAATGCTTTAAATAATGGCATAAACTATGTTGATGTTCTTAGCAAATTAAAACAGTCATATTGTCAACTACAAATATTTGCAATCAAGTTATGTTGGTAAATGTCCCTTTGGGAAGACTGATTGCCTCAGATGAAATAACAATTCGTGTTCATTTTGCTTGCACACACAAGAGAATTCTTGTTACAGCATTATCTTAACCTTGACTCTTCCATACCTAAATGTTTCAGGCTTTGCAGATGCTTAGACTGAGATTTCTTGAGAATAGACTTTCCTTTACCTTTTCAAGTAAAAGCATAGAAAATAGCACCACATGTGTTTCAGATAGTAATTTTACAGGGTGGTTCTCTGAGGACAAATGAGCTGAAGTTGCTGTACTTACTAGTCTAATGATGACCATGTAAACATTATTTATTGCCATAAATACCATTCTGATTCACTTTAGGGAAGAAATTTGGCCATGGGTAACTTATCTGGCATATTATGTGACTCCAGATTATCGGGGGCATAGAATATAGGAGCAAGGAAATCTTGTTAAAACTTTATAAAACATTGGTTAGGCCAGGGATGGAATAATGTGTGCAGTTCTGCTCACCATGCTATAGGAAAGATGTGATTGTATGGAGAATGTGCAGAGAGATTCACCAGGATGTGGTGAATCCCTGGATGGAAAACTTCAGCTATAAGGAGATACTAGCAGGCTAGGTTAGTTTTCCTTGGAACAAAAGATAGAATTAACTGTGTCTTTCCAATTCACTCCATTTGAGAAACTGGACACTTCAAAAAACTAACAGCAAAAAAAGAGTGAGTGCCTGGTGAGTTGCAAGATTTCCTTGCTCCTATATTCTATGTTCCCGATAATGAAGCCAAGCATCTCATATGGCTTCTTCACCACTCTATCTACCTATTCTGACACTGTCAGAGATCTATAAATGTACACCAAGTCCCTTTTATTCCTCAAAGAGTCAAACACATTGCTGTGAATTTGGAGTCACATAATATGCCAGACCAGTTAATGATGGCCAATTTCTTTCCCTAAAGTTGGTATTTATGACAATAAACAATGTTTACATGGTCATCATTTACCTCAGGGTAAACACTTGCTGCTTTGTGCTCACAGAGTTATGGCTTTAGATAATGTTCCCAGTCATACGTATTCTCACTTCTTCGAATACAGTCGACTGGTACATGGCAGAAAGGCACAGCTTTCAGCTCAGGTGCAAGCTGAAGCACACATTGCAAGCTGGGGTTGACAAGGGCGGAACCACATGGAACCATGAAAGCAGTGAAGGAAAGGAAGGATGTGTTAGTCAAGGGTGTGCTGTGGTCTGTCTGTCTGTCTGGGTGGGTGAGTAGGTGGAGTTCAATGTAGTTAGTTTGGAGTAGAGGGTAGTGCGCAGTCAGTCTGGGGATTCATGTTGCAGTCAGTCAGTCCGCATCAAGCAGAGTGGGGTTTCTCTTCAGACACAGGAGCAGGTTGTGCTCCAATCCATCTGGGCTACAGTGTGTCTAAATATTGTTGACATGCAGCCAGTCCAAGATGGTGAGAAATCTGTTCCAGGATGTCATCTTATCTCAAGCAATATTTGGGACATGGTCTCTGTGGTGGTGGGTGGGGTGCTGGTATGGTGGAGGGAATGGTCACAAGAGTGAAGTGCAGTTGCATGAAGTTAGTCAGGTATTTGGAAGGTGAGGAGCAGGAGTGTATGGCCTCATGTGAGACATTCAGGGAACAACAGGGTATGGGTGACTTCCATGAAGGGAGAGGAAGGGCTCGGCCATTAATCTCGTGAAGATGAGATTCAGATACCTGGACCAGTTAGGATGGAAAATGCTGTACGCCCCAGAGTGTCTCACAGCTGAGTTGGTTGTTGTAACCTCCAAAATTTGACTCAATAAAGCGGGATGTCTTGGAAGATTAAGTGGAGGATAAAGGAGTTATAACAATATCCTGGAAAGAGAGTTCACACATGGAGGAATTTCATGCAGTACTTGCAGACCATTTGGATGGAGAAGGAGTAGAAGATCTCCCTCTTGGTTGGATCTCATTAGATAGGTTCCTTGATGGCCACATGGGTCCAAATGAGAATGCCCATCACCTTCTGAATCCACCTCTGGCAGTTAAACCCAATACTCTCTGTCCGTGTCGGGCCTACCTTTTATTAATATTCTTTTTATTTTTTGATGAATTTTTCGGGCCAGAAGGTTGTTCATTTAGTAAGTTTGTTTCTAAAAAACAGTCAATCAATGAAAATTCAAGCTTTTTCACAGTTTATTTTAAAAATAATTGGTATCCTAATCTTTGATTTCTAACAGCTTTGTATAAATGATGTTGTAAACTGAAACAGCTAAGAACTCCATCCAGAAATATGTGATATGAAATGTGCAAATGTGAAATAAAATAGGTGGCAAAATGTTCTGCAGAAAAGCTTTGTAAAGCTTTAATGCACAGTATATTTTAAGGACAGAACATAACCTGATATAGAGGAAGAATAGGAACTGCTTCATTGAGTTTTTAATGTAAATATTTCATGAGTGTTGTAAAATTGATAGCTGCCCTTCATGCAAAATTTATTGAGCTGTTACAGGAATACGCACATTAATAAATTGATACTTGGCTGTTAATGAAACACTGGTGTTGCCAAAATTAAATAGCTAGTGTTACCTATTGTTTTACACTATTGCAAAATGAAACCAGATACAACATGTTGCATTGTTTTTGGTTTAAAAGACCCCAGAAAACAAAATACAATGGTAATGTTTCCAGACTTGATATCATGAAAGGTGGGTTATTGGTTTATGGCTGTGATCATCCACCTTTGTAATGTTAGCAAAGCTACTTTGGAGGATATTAAATTTCTTCATCTCTGGGTGTGAAATAATAGAGGCATGTTCATTGTCACTCTGCTTTGTGAACCTTCATGCTGCAGACTCAGAGTGATGTTGGCAGAGACCTGGGAACACATTAAACACCTGCCTACCTGCCAGCATTGTGGCATAAAGTGAAATCTACTGGTAATGTCAAACCCAAGTCTGATGTTGGAGTAAATGGATATTTTTCAAAGTTATACTCCCTGTGGTACAGAATGCTAACCCGGGAAATTCAACACTTGCCTGCTTTTCTTGCACACAAACTTTTAAATCCCAGGTCTAATACAACACAGCCAGATACAATATAAAACACCATCTTATTCTGAATAATTTGACTTTAAACCAATCTTGGAATAGCTGTTTTGATTGTGTTGGAGAATTTTTGTTTCTGAGACCAGCCAAGGGAGGTTACTGGTTTAGTGATAACTGCTGAGTTCTTGAATGGTCTTGTGAACGGGTTTAATATCTATTAATAATTGGTTTAAGCTACCCAAAGGTGAAGTACATCAATATCTAGACCACTTCTGGGTAGACACCTCTGATTGTGAAGATGGAGGTTAATCAGTTCATTTTTTTCTCCTTTTTCTCTTTCTGATGTTGAAACTTTCACCACATATGCCAATCCACCTTTAGGTTAGAAGACTTCTGTTCAACTTTGTGCTTCGCTGCTGATGACCCTTTTCTTTTTAAATAGATATATTGTAATTATTCTCTTGAGTTGGTGTTAGCTGCACAGGGCAACGATTCTGTCCTTAGCTATAGCACTGCAAGTACCTTCAATTTTCTCCAGGTTTTAGATTAGATTCCCTCCGGTGTGGAAACAGGCCCTTCGGCCCAACAAGTCCACACTGACCCATCCCCCTCTGACTAATGCACCTAAGACTATAGGCAACTTACCTGACCTGCACGTCTTTGTGACTGTGGGAGGAAACTGGAGCACCCGGAGGAAACCCACGCAGGCTCGGGGAGAATGTGTAAACTCCACACAGACAGTCGCCCGAGGCTAGAATCAAACCTGGGACCCTGGTGCTGTGAGGCAGCAGTGCTAACCACTGAGTCACTGTGCCACCCAGGTTGTCTACAATGTTATGAAAGATCTTTATAGTTGGTCTGAAAGGCAATTTTTTAAAAAATAGGAGAGGGATCAATGGCTGATTTCGGTGATTTTAATGAACATTAGTGAGAATCCATTTTTATTTGAAGCACTGTAAGGAGTCAAAATATTAAGTAAGAAGCAAGGTATTAAAAAAACAGCATTATTTACTTACTTTAGAAGTGGAACAAGTAAGTCATACACAAAGGCTACTGTGAGCACCACATTTGAGGTAAAGAACAGTTTTGAACTATTGCAACATAGTTAGGAGAAGGGAAGGAGAGCATTTGTATTTAAATAGCACCTTAAATTGTTAATGACATTGTGACAACTTCTGTGCTTGTTCAAGGCAAACCTTGCAATGAATCAATGAAATCTACTTTACCAAATGTATACCAACACTTGGACCCAAAGGAGAGTCATCTGGGACTTGAAATGTTAATTCTGTTTTCCTCTCCACAGATGCTGCCAGACCTTCTAAGTTTCACCAGCACTTTTGAGTTTTTAGTATAAAATACCAGTAAAATAAATTTAAAAATACACGTTCTATTGAATTTTGATCATTACTGTGCACAACATCGTTCTGCCTAAAGAAACAATGATCTTGACTGCTTCTTTGTCCTGACACTTTTGATCCAAACAAATATGCAGAATGTGATTGAGTCTGCTCTTGCTCGTCTATTTCCAGACATCTAATAATTATTTTGCATGTGGTCTGAGAAATCTACCAATCACATTATTGGCCCTAAGAGTAAAGTGAAAAAGATACGCTTGTATGTCAGTTTCAACAATGATCAGTCCAATCTTTATACTGCCTTACTTGTTGAGATCAAGGCCAGTTCTTCACAGAACGCTGGGCATCTTTTTCTTTCTATTTCAGTACTGGTCAATTAAGTTACGCAGATCAATTTTTCTTTAGAAAAATCCCAGTTATTTACTAAAAGAATAAAATTACAAAATTCTGTAGTTTCGACGAAATCATCTAACCATACAAGAGTCAAATAAAGAAAACACTCAATGCTATACTTTAAAAACAAGAATCACCGTAAGTTAAACATGAATTAGCAGCAAAACAAAATCAGCTGTTGGAAGTCAGAAACACAAAGGTAAATTGCTGGAGAACACTATGAGCTGAATCTCCTGAAGAGTGGCGACCACAATTGGATTGCTAGTCCTCTCCTACTTTTTCCTACTAATGTCAATTATATCTAAAATCAAAGTCCTCCTTGTAGATCTGGATTGTTGGTGGTGAAGATAAGTCACACCTATTTTTTGTCACTCACTGTTTATTCTGGAAGGCTTTGGGATATTTAAACAGCTTTTCACTGTTAATGAATCAAAGGTAGTCAATGAATGAGTGTAGGAGTGAAACCTAGAATTCAATAAAAATCTGGAAGTAAAAGTGACCATGTAATCACTTGATTTTTTAAAAATCCGGTTTACTTTAAAGAAGAAAAGCTGCCATCTTTACTTGGTCTAACCTACATGTGACTCTGGACCAACAGCAACATGATTGATTCTTAAAAGCCCTCTGTGCAATTAGGGATGTTCAATTAATAGAAATTGCTGGAAAAACTCAACAGGTCTGGCAGCATCTGTGAAGAGAAAGCAGGTCACAGACCTGCTGAGTTTTTGTATGTATAAACAACGAATTGTTGTGGCTTGTACACTGCAACTTACACATTTTTTCATGCTGTCTAAATGACCTTTCACATTTTCTAATAATGGGGAAGAAACTTTCCTTGGAGGGAGATGGCAGGTCAGCTTAACATTATTTTGCAGAGCAATGTGCTGCGTCTTTTAAAAAAATTGACCAAACCTCTGAATAACTTTGGAAATTCCCGTTGAAATTCTCTTTCATTCTCAGTGTGGAGCACTGTATCCACAATCTCTAAGCGAACTAGCTCATTGCATGCAATTCTACTTAGTAGTGAAGTGTTCTGGTTCTGTTGTATTCACAGATTCTCAATGATTTCTCATCATTTAGTGGTAAATTGACCATGCAACTGAGGGTCTGTGCATGTGAACCTCGCAGCTTTAGCTCACAGGTTGCAGTTTAGGTGTCAGCAAAGGTGTCAACCAGTATTGAAATATCCACCTTTGTGTTGAATTTAAAATTTGTTTCTAACTCTTGCTCTTTTAAGATGATAGTTGTGATTTTCTGCTGGCTATGTTTGACCTCATCTAGAAATGTTGCCTCACTTTGTTGATCTTTATCATTAATTTCTAGACTTTTTCTTTTCCAAATAATTTCTCTTTGTCAGGAATTTTTCCATTGATAGGATTTACCCTCTGTTTCTGTGGCGATGTAGACTCTGCTGTTTGATAATATTTCTTGAAATTTCCTAATCACCCACATTGATAACACTCAGCTCCTTCAAATGTGCACTTGTTGAGCTAGTGCTATTGCCTTGAATAATAGCTTGAACAACCTAATACAGGAAATAGCACAATTTCTGTGTCTTTGGGCTTTTGGTGGGCTTTTGGAAAATTGCAATTTTGTGTCTATCCACCTGTCCATATGGAAGGATACCCAGTGTTGGAAAACAAATAGACTGATTCACAGATCTGATTTTCTTTTATGTATGATATCAGATCATTTGTTTCATCATAAGTTCCTTTAGTTATTTAATGGTACAGAATTTGAGTTTTGCTGAAAAAGTTACATTTTGAAGGAACTTTTCATTGTTTACTTATCAGAACAAATTGCATGAATAGCTATGCAATTGGGAAAAGCAACATTTGCACTGCATGGAAAGAGAATGCTAATTAGTTGGCAAGTGGACTTTGAATGCACTGCACCTAATGCAACTTAACAAAGTAGGTGATAGCCATTCTTTGGTCTATTCCTTAGGCTGTAGCCTGACCACTCAGTGCCAACCTGCTTGGTTTAAACTTTAAGCAAATCCGAACAGTTAAAATGTTAATCATCATTAATCGATGCATTCTCCATGGCAGAGCCTTTACCTATACCAGACAAGTGGAATGACCTTTCTTTGAAGGGTTGTGAATTGACATGGTGGATGTTGAGACACTGAATAAATTTGATGAGGTAGAAAGATTTTTAATAATTAATGGTTTAAAGGGTATAGCAGGTGGGCAGGAAAGTGGAGTTGAGGCTCGGATGAGATCAGTCGTGATCATATTAAATGGTGTATAAGCTTGAAGTGTTGAATTACCTACTCATACCCCTAGTTGTTATGCCTATGCTGATCAGAGATTTGAAAGAATGGCATGTGTCTACATATCGGTGATTGTTCTGCCAACGGATCCCCAGATCGGGCAAGCGTAGATAGGATAGTGAAGAAGGCATTTGATATGTTTTCCTTTATTGATCGGAGTATTTAGTAGGGGAGTTGGGAGGTCATGTTGCAACTGTACAGGACGTTGGTTTGGTCACTTTTGGAATATTGTGTGTAATTCTGGTCGCCTTCCTATCAGAAGAATGTTGTGAAACGTGAAAGGGTTCAGAAAAGATTTCCAAAGAAGTTGCCAGCTTTGGAGGATTTGAGCTATCGGGAGAGGCTGAATAGGCTGGGGCTGGGGCTGGGGATTCAATAAGTAGACAAAGTCTTTTCCCTGGGGTGGGGAGTCCAGAACTAGAGGGCATAGATTTAGGATGAGAGGGGAAAGATATAAAAGGGACCTAAGAGGCAACTTTTTCACGCAGAAGGTGGTGAGTGTATGGAATGAGCTGTCCGAGGAAGTGGTAGAGGCTGGTTTGTAACATTTAAAAGGCATCTGGATTGTATATGAATAGAAAAGGTATACAGGCATATGGGAGAAGTGCTGGCAAATGGGACCAGATTAGGTCATCTGATCGGCATGGACGAGTTGGACTGAATGGTCTGTTTCCATGTTGTACATTTCTATGATTCTATGACTCTATGTCTTGGCAAATGTATTATTTGGACTTCATGTAATGTGATGCATTCTGTCTAATGCATTTGCATCTATTCTTTCATGAAGTTCTTTTACTAACAACTTGCCAAAATGCAAAATTGCAACTTCTGGAGCTACGTGTTGAACTAAGACGGAGAATAAGTTATGTTAACATTTTGTAGAAAATATTTTGGTGCCGCCATTGTAACTTTGCCCACTTACTGTAGCAACTATAGGCTTTGATACCTTCAACTTGGATAATTACTCCAAGATCATTAAAGCATGTGTTACAATTGCTCCTAAAAGAATTATTGAGCATTAAATGTTCCCAGGAATTAAACTCAAGATAAATACGCATATCCAGAAATCACTGCAATTCAACATCTAAGTTAAATTGTTTTTTTCTTCAACTATCCCCGCCAGACTGCTTCCTTCAGGAACAAACCAACATCATTAGCACTCTCAACCCTATTTGCAACATTACACAGGATCATTCCAGCTTAATAAAAACTATCACACTCTTTTGTTAGTTAGTTAGATTAACATCTTATTTAGCATTAGTAGAAATATCCCCCAATAATATCATCATACCTAATGCAGAGAAAGAGCATTTTGAATTCTTTGTCAATACTGATAAAGTCTGGACTCTAATAAAATATTAAAATGATTGCTGCAAATATGAACCTTGATAGTTGAGCTACAGATTGTACCAAGTGAGTATCCAATTGAATGAAGACATTTATGGACATCTAGGGAATTCACACGACTGAAACTTGATTCTGAACTAAAACGCGATTCTGAACTCAAACTACTAGTGGCCCCTGACTACTTGTTTTACCATAAGTCATAAAACTAGGCATTGTAAACACTTAATCAATTAATACCATAGGGATCCTGTTTGGCACCTAAGTTGTAAGCTTTCTTGTATATAATATCATTAGTTCACTGTTCTCAATGAATGCCTGAGCTCTTAAAAAATGTCATCTGCACAGAACTAAAATCACAAGTCAAATTTACCACTATTTTAAAATCCCAATGTTGATATATTATGAACCTTTATTATAGCATGCTGTAGCTGCATGTGAATTTTCAGTGACAGCATTGGTTTCTGCTTGGTATGTTTAATCATCCAGTGTGAAGATTGCTGTATGGCTGACTTGGTGAAAGGATAAATAAGATAATGGGTAGAATGGTTTAGGTAAGTGGGCAAATGAATAGGGTGTTTGAGTTGATAAGTTGGGATGGAGGCAGGAGATGAGGTAATAGGTGACAAGGATGATCAGTGGGTGAGATGGTAGGTGGGTTGGGGTTTAGTCAGGTGGTCGTGGCAGATTGTGTACTTGAGTAGTACAGTCAGTTGGGGTTGGGTGGTGCTCAGGGATTATAGTGTAAACAGAGTTTCAGCAGGGAAGTTATCTGGTTGGAGGGATTGCTGGGGGGTATTCTAAGTTCAAGCAGTATAATTAGGGGATCAGAGCAAGTAGTCAGATGTTTGTGGGGGTGGGGAGGGGGATTGTGGTCAGGGGTTCCCAGAGAGGTGAAGGTGGGTATCAAGGAGAGTGTTGAGAGGTCAGTTTGAGAGACTGGGAGTAAGTTGTGTAATTACCAGGAGTTAAACTGGCTTTAAATAGCTGTAAAAGGTCTCTGAATCATCTCAGATTCAGAAGCACTTGCAAAGTATTCCAGAAACTAGTGGATTTGCCCTGCAGAGGCTTAGTGCATGAGGGGCTCCACAGCTTGGTGCATAAGCGTAATCTCTGGTTATCTGGAAACATAAGATTGGGTCATGATAACAAAAATGAGAATGATCATGTGCTGTTTTCTTCCTGATGCTCATTCTGTATACCACTGACCATTTAGCTCACTATAACAATCATGATAAAAGATGCTTCCTCTTTTCAAAATTACAACTTATCAACAGTTCTGTATGTAAAACATTTTCAATGTAAATAGTTTAAAGAGCAGTATGCTTTGGAAAATATTCATAAAACACAGTTTCCTATTTAATATATGCAATTTGAACTACTTTGTATCAGATGTTTTAACTATATTCTAAGTAATTATATACAGAAATGCAATCTTACACCTTACAAAACTGATGAAAGGAAATTTAAAACCTAATTAAAATTTAAAATAATTGCTTCATTATGCCTTTGCTATTTAGTTGCATTTTGCAGAGGTAGAATATCACATACATTCATGAAGTGTGAAGACAATAACATAGACAGCGGTTAGCTCAGCAGGATATTGTAACCTGCACGCATAGTTTGCAGCTCAGCTAATGAGCTCTTAAAACAATTCTGTTAAACATCCTCTCATATTATTGATTTCTATTCAAAGTATAGGAATGATCCTAATTGATGCAGTGAAGTGAGGAGAAAAAAATTGATCCTAAGTTTGCTGTACAGTTGGAAAGTACACTCAGCCACTGCCCAAACTTGACCTGAGTTCATTGGACCTAACACACTAGAGCTGTTAATTGTATGTGTGGTTAGGCTACAATGTACGGTGCATTCATCTTAAGTAAAATCATTTAGGTCATGCTGTCAGCTTTGAAGTTATTTGCAAAAAGCAATTAATTTCACAAATAAAGGTCTGACTTTAGTAGCAGGTAAGAGGTGCATGACTATGTGATGAATGAATTGAGTGATGTGATGTCATGTTGCAGCCTATTACATAATAGCCTGAATGGCTGGATTCCTATTACCTTCTGGAAACTAAAGCGTGGAAAACCTTGCTTTACACTGTTATCTGTGATCTGCAGTTGAGAAGTTCAAGTTCTGTGTCTTTAGTTCAATGCAATGTGAGATCACTGGCATTAGTCACTGGTCACACACCAGCTTCAATGTCATGGCAAACCAGAAAGTACATTGTTGCAAATCAAAGATTGTGTATGAATGTAACCTAACCAACATTTTTATAGAGTTTCAAAGACTTATATAACACAGAAGAGGCCCTTTGGCCCATCAAAACTGCAACAACCTATCTACAACAATACCACTTTTCAGCAGCTGGGCTGGATATAATGGGCTGGATATTTTTCTTCGTGGCAATTAATAGTGCCAGCATTACCTTACACTTTCATAGTCCACAGAATTTCTGTGCAATTTTCAGTGGAAATTACTGTAACTTAGAAAGCCAAATATGATCAAAAATATAAAAGAAGCAGTGAACATTAAATAAAAATACAACTGAATGGTATCAGCTACATAACTCACAAAGGCAATGTGCACATAACTTAATGTCAGTCTCATTCCAGTGCTGCATTCTCCCTAAGTCATTAATCTCTGTTGTTTATTAACAAAAAGTGGTCAATGATTTTGTTTGTTTCATTTTAAGTTAATTTTTGCAGCCATGTTTCTATGCTGCTGTATTTACAAGAACAAAATGTTGTGAAATTATATTCCCTGCAAAACTTAAAGTCTCCAGGTCTAACACAATTGTTTGGGCCAATTTTTTAAATATTTTAATTTTTAAATGTTTTAATAAAACCTTATCTTAAATGCACTACACATGCATAACTATGGTACAAAGAATTGTTGTTGACTCAGATTTTTCTTGATTATTCGTCAGATTCCTCAGCTACCCAGAGAGGTGGGCTGTCCCTGCTACCACACCATTTTTAGGAATAAAATTCAAGAACAGTTGCTAGTGACAATGAATAAAAGAGGAAATATTCAAGTCAGGATGATACTTGGAAAATATGTTGACATGAAACTGCTGCTTTCCTTCTTCTTGGTCATAAAGGTTGAAGGTGAGAATTGCTTTTAGAAACAGATGAGTGAATGTTTCATATTTACGACATTGCATAATTGGCAGCTTCACAAACTTATGAACAAGAAGGAGCGTGGGCTGCATGGGCATTCTATCACCATTTAGATGATGTGCCATCCTTTCTGTCCTCTTTGCAACTTATTTCGATACCTATCTTTGTGTCGTTAGAAAATGTTGTGCACTCAGCCAAGTCATGCGGATGCATTGTGAACGGTTGAATTCCCATTATCATACCCAGTTGCACACCACTCATTACATCTTGCCAAACAGAAAAAAGACTGTTTGATACATGCTTCCTACTTCCTGTGAGGCTGGAGAAAAGGCAGACCAGTTTCTACCTACATTGCCTCAAATGTATAAGGAGATTATAAAACGCACCAATAGGTTAAATGAATGAGCAAAGATTTGGCAAATGGAGTATAATGTGGGAAAATGTGAAATCATCCAATGTGGTGTAAGTATATAAAAAAAAGCACAACAGCTCATGGTGTCAGATTGTTGAGGCCTATGCTGGAGAGGGTTACGTAGAAGCATAGAAAATAGTAGTATGCACTTTGGGCCTGCTCCACCATTCATTACGATCATGGCTGACTATCTCGACCTGATAGCCTGTTCATGCTTGTCCCCCAATGTTCTTTCATTCCATGAGCCCCAAGTGCAATATCCAACTCCTTCTTGAAATCATATAATATGGGTGTAGGTTTGCTCGCTGAGCTGTAGGTTTGATATCCAGACGTTTCATTACCTGGCTAGGTAATATCATCAGTGGCGACCTCCAAGTGAAGTGAAGCTGTTGTCTCCTGCTTTCTATTTATATGTTTGTCCTGGATGGGGTTCCTGGGGTTTGTGGTGATGTCATTTCCTGTTCGTTTTCTGAGGGGTTGATAGGTGGTCTCTAGATCTATGTGCTTGTTTATGGCATTGTGGTTAGAGTGCCAGGCCTCTAGGAATTCTCTGGCATGTCTTTGCTTAGCCTGTCCCAGGATAGATGTGTTGTCCCAGTCAAAATGGTGGTTTTTT
>NC_057711.1:73648473-73651397 GCF_004010195.1 Chiloscyllium plagiosum
GGTAGTGAGACTATGGGTCTGAGGGGGGCTCCTGGTTTATGGATTTTTGGTAGTCCATAGAATCGTGGGGTGTTGGTCCCATCTGGTTGCATTTTCTGGAATTCTGTCTTGTTTAATTGTCCAGAATTGTGTAATTTTCTTAGGAGATGTGTAATTTTGTTTCCTAGTTGTGGGGATTGGGTCTAGCGCCACCTGTTGGTTGATGTTGGTGTCTGCGAGTAGTGCATTGGCTTTCTTTATGTAATGATGGAAATGTGTTGCTGGAAAAGCACAGCAGGTCAGGCAGCATCTAGGGAACAGGAGAATCGACGTTTCGGGCATTAGCCCTTCTTCAGGAATTTCTTTATGTAGTCCCTTCTGTTCAGGATGACTGTGAGCCGACCCTTGTCTGCAGGTAATATAACGATGTTTTTGTCTTTTTTGAGGTTTTCTAGGGTTTTCTTTTCTTGTGTGTTCAGTTTGTTTCTTTCCCTCTTTCAGCTCAGAGTAGGTGCAACTGTCTGTCTGATCGTTTGTTGTGTTTCTTCCGTGAGTTTGTTGTCCTTCAATGTGGTTTCTAATGCCGCTAGGAAATCCTTCTTGTCAGCGTCTCGGTAATTGAAGTTTAATCCTTTTACTAGTACTGCTTTTTCTGTGTCTGATAGGGTTCGGTCTGATAAGTTCTTTATCTATGCCCCTGTGTTATCGGTTTTGTCTTTGTTTGTGCGCAACACGCTACAACTTGCCCGAAGATGGGAAAGGAATGCCATCCGAGAGAGTTCCACCTGTGAACAACTGTACTTCCTGCATGAACGTTTGAGAAAACAGGTACTGCCAAAATGTCTCCAATACAAACCGCCGATAAAAACACCTCAAGCCAGACGTTTAACAGAACGAAATGGCCACAGAATGCCTCAAGAACTAATCAATGACGCTCACCACAGACTCCGAAAATACAATAGGGAAATTGCGCGCCAAAAACCGTTATTCAACCAAGCAACAAATCAAGAATGGACAGACGCAGTAGAACGAGCCATAAACACCAAACAACGATAAACACAGATCAAGAAAAATCGGGACCTGAAGAAAAAACTTGACAAACTCACAAACAAAGACAAAACCGATAACACAGGGGCATGGATAAAGAACTTATCAGACCGAACCCTATCAAACAGAAAAAGCGGTGCAAGTAAAAGGACTAAATTTCAATTACCGAGACGCTGACAAGAAGGATTTCCTAGCGGCATTAGAAACCACATTTAAGGACAACAAACTCACGGAAGAAACACAACAAACGATCAGACAGACAGTTGCACCTACTCTGAGCTGAAAGAGGATAGGAAACAAACTGAACACACAAGAAAAGAAAGTCCTAGAAAACTTCAAAAAAGACAAAAACATCGTTATATTACCTGCAGACAAGGGTTGGCTCACAGTCATCCCGAACAGAAGGGACTACATAGAGAAAGCCAATGCACTACTCGCAGACACCAAAACCTACCAACAGGTGGCGCTAGACCCAATCCCCACAACTAGGAAACAAAATTACACATCTCCTAAGAAAATTACACAATTCCGGACAATTAAACAAGACGGAATTCCAGAAAATGCAACGAGACGGGACCAACACCCCACGATTCTATGGACTACCAAAAATCCATAAACCAGGAGCCCCCTCAGACCCATAGTCTCACTACCAGGAACACCAACTTGCAGACTGGCCAAAGAACTACACGCAAGACTGAAATACCTAGTAGATGAGTCACAGCACTCCATCCACTCCACCCAGGAATTCCTAAAAATCATCAAAAACACCAAAATAGAGGAAGATGAAACGATGATCTCATTCGACGTAACAGCACTGTTCACCTCCATCAAAATCAACCTGGCAAAGGAAACACTTACCACACTTTTAGAAGAGACCATCACACACATCCCCACCACCATCAATCACATTACCAACGAAAACATCATGAAGCTAGTGGACCTGTGCCTTACCACCCACTTCACCTTCAACAACATAATCTACAAACAAACCAATGGCACACCCACGGGATCTCCACTCTCAGGATTCATAGCAGAAGCGGTAATGCAAAGACTAGAACAAACAGCCCTACCAACCATCAAACCAAAAATCTGGGTCCGCCAAGTAGATGACACCTTTGTCATCACAAAACGAAACAAAATAGAAGAGACATTTAACATCATCAACAACACCCGCACAGACATAAAGTTCACCAAGGAGGAAAAAACAGACAACAAACTCGCATTCCTGGACGTCACAGTCGAATGAAAGAAGAACGGAGAACTACAAACCTGCAATACAGAATACCGACAAACACTGACCAAATACTTCACTACACCAGCAACCATCCCAACACACACAAGCGAAGCTGCATCAGAAGACTATTCCAACGAGCCACCACACACTGTAGCACAGACGAACTTCGGAAAACAGAGGAGAACCACCTACACAACGTATTCAAGAAGAACGGATACTCAAAAAATACAGTCCGCAGATTCCTCAAGAACAAACCATGACAAGCAGACCAAACACAGCCAGAAACTCTAACCAGCTTACCATACATCAAAGAAGTTTCAGAAATGACAGCCAGACTACTAAGACCCTCGGAATCCTAGTAGCACACAAATCCACCAACACTCTCAAACAAAATCTAACAAACGTAAAAGACCCAGTACAACCCATGCACAAAACCAACGTCATTTATAAAATTCCATGCAAGGACTGCCACAAACACCATGTAGGACAAACAGGAAGAAAGTTAGCTAGCAGGATACATGAACACCATCTAGCCACAAAAAGACATGACCCTCTCTCCCTCGTAGTCCTACAAACGGATGAAAAAAACCACTATTTCGACTGGGACAACACATCTATCCTGGGACAGGCTAAGCAAAGACATACCAGAGAATTCCTAGAGGCC
>NC_057711.1:73651787-73677557 GCF_004010195.1 Chiloscyllium plagiosum
TACCATCTATCAACCCCTCAGAAAACGAACAGGAAATGACATCACCACAAACCCCAGGAACCCCATCCAGGACAAACATATAAATAGAAAGCAGGAGACAACAGCTTCGCTTCACTTGGAGGTCGCCACTGATGATGTTACCTAGCCAGGTAATTAAACGTCTGGATATCAAACCTACAGCTCAGCGAGCAAACCTACACCCTAAACCTCAACCTGAGCTACAAACCTTCGCAAACCTTGCATCATATAATATATTGGCCTTGACTGCTTTCTATGGTAGTGAATTCTACAGGTTCACCACTGTCTGTGTGAAAAGCTTTCTCTTCATCTTCATCCAAATTGATTTGCTTCTTATCCTTAGACTGTGATCCCTGGTTCTGGACTCCCCAGTCATTGGGAATGTCTTCCTTGAATCCCATTCTTTGTACTTGAATCCTCTCGCTATGAAAGGCCAACATACCATTTGCCTTCTTCAATGCTTGCTGCACCTGCATGCTTACCCTCAGTGACTGGTGCATGAGGACACCCAGGCCTCATTGCAATTTCCCTTTCTCAATTTATAGCCATTCAGCTAATAACCTGCCTTCCTGTTTTTGCTACCACAGTTGATAACCTCATATTTATCCACATTATACTGCATCTGCCATGTATTGGCCCACTCACTCAACTTGTCCATATTACATTGAAGCATCTTTGTCATAAGACCATATGATGTACAAACAGAAATGGGTTACCAGCTAATAAATTCTGCTTGCCATTCAACAAGATCATGGCTGATCTCATAATTTTGGACTCTGCTGTCCTGTCTTTTAGCCGAAACCTTGAATTTTCTTACTGATTAAAAATCTATCTCAACCTTGAATATACGTAATGACCCTGACTGCACCTTGTGATAAGGAATTCCACAAGTTCACTGCCCTTTGAGAGAAGAAATTCCTCCTCATCTCTGTCTTAATATGTGACCGCTTATTCTGAGTTATGCCCTCTGGTCCTAGACTCTCTGACAAGGGGAAACAACTTTTCTGCATCTACCTTGTCATCCTTTAAGAATCTGACATGTTTCAAGAAGATTTCTTCTCATTCTTCTACATTCCAATGAGTACAGGCCAAATGTACTCAACCACTCTTCACAACACAGTTCCTGTATACCTGGTGAAGGGTCACTGGACTCAAAATGTTAACTCTGCTTTCTCTCCCCAGATGCTGCCAGACCTGCTGAGTTTCCCCAGAATTTTTTTGTTTCAGATCTCCAGCATCTGTAGTTCTTTGTTTTATTTTACCTTTATGCCTGGCATCAACCCAGCGAACCTGCTCTGGACTGCCTCCAGTGCCAGTATATCTTTCCTTAGATAAGGGATCCAAAACTGTTCAGAGTGTTTCAGTTGTGGTCTGACAATACCAAATATAGGTTTATACTTTTATACTCCATTTCCTTTGAAAATATATTTGACAATAAAATAATTCATTCTTTCAAAAATTAATCATTTATTCATTCATCCATAGTTTCCCTATTACCTAGTGAACTTGAATGCTTGCTTTTTGTGATTCATGGATAAGGCTTTCAAATTTCTCAGTTCCATAGATTTCTGCTATCTTTCTCTATTTAAATACTATTCAGCTCCTCCATCCTTCCTGTCTAAGTTCACAAACTTACAGTTTCCCATGTTACATTCAATCTGCCAAGTTTTTGCCCACTCGCTTAATATATCAAGATCCCTCTCTGGATTCTTCATGGTGGGCAGAGTGAATGTTTGTGGATGTGGTGCCAATCAAGTGGATTGGTTGGTCCTGGATGGTATCAAGGTACTTGAAAGTTGTTGGAGCTGCACTCATCCAGTCAAATGTAGAATATTCCATCCCATTCCGAGTATTTTACGTTGTAGCTGGTGGACAGGCTTTGGGTAGTCAGTAGGTGAGTTACTCGCTGCAAGATTCCGAGTCTCTGATAGCCACTGTATTTATATTGCTGAGGGTTAGATACCTCAGTAGCTGGATGGCTGTTTCGTGATGCGCAGTGATGCCAACAGCGCAGGTTCAATTCCCATACCAGCTAAAGCAACAATGAATGTCCCACCTTCTTCATCTCACCTCTCCCCTGAGGTGTGATGATCCTCAAGTTAAACCATCATGAGTTGCCTTTTACTAATGAGACAGCAGTGTATGGTCCTCTGGGATTATAGTGATATTGCTGATTTTATATGGCTAGTTCAGTTGCTAGTCAATGGGAACCCCCAAGATTTTGATAGTAGGGAATTCAGTCTTTGTAAAACCATTGAATGTCAAATGATGATGATTAGATTCGCCCTTGGTAGAGCTGATTGTTGTCTGGTAACAATTGTGTAACACAAATGTTATTTGCTACTTGTCAGTCCAAGGCATGAATACCACTTTGCATTCATCCCTTGGTGCTAGCCCATCTGTCAATTTTGACACAAGCCACTCGATGTTAGTAAGGAGGGCTTTGTAGGGTCTCAGGGCTGTGTTTGCCCTTGTTGCTTCGGGTGCCTTAGTCAATGTCAGATAGTCCATCCAGTTTCATTCCTTTTTGGAACTTTCTGGTGATTGATGTTTTTATATTGTTTAGGTCTCATCCCTGTAGCAGAGTGCACAGAGAATGCAGTCTTGTTATCCTCACAATATAGTGTTTTAATTCTAGATGATACTCTTCCATATTCTCTTACTTATTGAAGATAACTACTGCAGTTTTTGCAATATACATTAATTCCAAACAGTAGTCATACTGGGCTTGAAATGTTAACAACTATTGCTGGCTTCACATATGTTACTTGTTGGGTAACTCTTGCATATTTTGCTTTTATTTCAAATCTCTAGTCTCCACAATACTTTGCCTTTAATTGTAATATAATGTGTTAATTTCAGTTTTAAATGACAGACTGTTGGTGAGTGAAGCCTATATATGTGTGAAGGCATCAACAACTTTCCTCATTACATTGTCAATACTGATTGATGGCAGTAAGGAAATAGAATGGACTGTCATATTTTCCTTCCCCTTTCTCTTTCACATCCTCCCACTTCCTCCAGATGAAAGGGGTAGCCATGGGCCCCAGCTATGCCTGTAGCTTTGTTGGCTATGTAGAACAGTCCATCTTCCGTATCCACCAGCACCATTCCCCACCTTTTCCTCTGCTACATTGATGACTGCATTGGCGCCACCTCGTGCTCCCACGAGGAGGTTGAGCAGTTCATCAATTTCACCAACGTATGCCACCCCGACCTTAAGTACACATGGACCATCTCTGACCCCTCCCTCCCCATTCTAGACCTCTCCATCTCCATCAACGATGACCAACTCAACACCAACATTTTTTACAAACCCACCAACTCCCACAGCTACCTGGATTACACCACCTCCCACCTCACCTTCTGCAAAAATGCTATCCCATATTCCCAATTCCTCCGGCTCCACCGTCTCTGCTCCCAGGAGGACCAGTTCCACCACAGAACACCAGTCACCTTTCCCTGCCACGGCAGGAATTACAAAACTTGCACCCATACCTCCCCGCTCACTTCCATCCAAGGCCCCAAAGGAATCTTCCACATCCGACAAAGTTTTGCCTGCACTTCCACAAATGTCACTTTATCGCATCCGTTGCTCACGACATACAGGTCCTGGGCTTCCTCCACTGCCACTCCCTCACCATCCAACATCTTCAGGAAGAACGCCTCATCATCTGCCTCGGAACCCTTCAACCCCAGGGCATCAATGTGGACTTCACAATTTTCCTCATTTTCCCTCCCCCCACCTTACCCCAGTTCCAAACTTCCAGATCAGCACCATCCTCATGACCAGTCCCACCCGTCAATCTTCCTTCCCCCATCCACTCCACCCTCCTCTCCGACCTATCATCTTTACCCCTTCCTCCATCCACCTATTGCACTCCCAGCTACCTTCTCCTCAGTCCCACCCCCCTCCTATTTATCTCTCCACTCTCGAGGCTTCCAGACTCATTCCTGATGGAGGGCTCCTGCCTGAAATGTCAATTTTCCTGCTCCTCGGATTCAGCCTGACCTGCAGTGCTTTTCCAGCACTACTCTAATCTAGATTCTTGTCTGCAGCATCTGCAGTCCTCACTTTTGCCTATATTTTCCTTCCTGATGGTCAACCAAACTCTTTGCTTCTATGAGAGAGTCTATTCATTTGTTGCTTCAGATGTTTCTCCATATGGAAGATATGAAAGAAAATATACAAAGAATCATAAACATCACGGAATAACTGTCCAATGAACTCTGTTGGCACACTTTTGTTTGAATCTTAAATAAGCAAGACTGGCATGCAAGTAGACAACCACTGCAAATTACTTGAAAGCAAAACAATAGCCAAGATGTCTGAAAAGGCAATGACATACAAATAATGGCAATTAAAAGGTAAACTCGCTATTGCCCCAGAAGACTAAAGGGCTGCTTTCTCAGTGGAGAGAGACAACTGCTAGTGGCATAATCAGAGAGTCACTTGGCCTCATATTATTCATTTGCCAAAGAACATCAATACCAAAACTCAACCTCATTGCAGGTCTCAAAAAGTTCTGACGTCTTCCAGTCATAGCAGACCATACCCATCATGTCATCATTGAGATGGAGCACATTGAGCATTGAGCAGCATTGGACAGACAATTTTCTCCAGCTTCTGAGTTAGCAGCAGTTGTCTATCATAAACAGCCAAAAATGAAGCTCATTAGTAATAATCAATAATAAAAGTAGACAGCATAAAGTAATTATATGTGTAGAAGTACTTATTGATTGGGAGGAGTAGGGAATGCTGTGGAAAATCTCCCCTAAAATCTCCCATTCATTCAACTGGTTTCCCAGCTTTGAATTGGTCTCTGACAAGGTCAGAAAATTCCATCCTGTCGGTTAGGTTTTTTCATGACTTGAGATGCTTGGTAAAGCATGAAGCTCTGCTTAGTTATGTTTCTGTTATTAGATAAGCTGCAATAACTTCTAAAATTGCCATTATTCATATGTCATTGCCTTTTCTGACCCATATAAGTAATGGTGCCGCGGGTCTGATTGTCAGGGGCTTTCTGTCATCTTTTTATGTATGTTATGTCTCTCCACAACTGCACAAGTTCAAACCTTGCCTGCATTTTTGATTATCGATGTGCTGCAGACAGAGAGATTTAAAATGTAACTCAATCCTACCTGCTGTCTACAGAAGAACTGATAAGTCATCCATCTACATCTTTAAATGACCTTGACTCTGAAACTGGAAAGGCTACCCAGCCGAGCCTGGATCCACCCACGGCCTCAACCTTTGAGAACTATATTACCTTAATCTTCATCAGATTTTAAAAGATTCTTTAGTCTGTCTTCCTACTTTGTACCTTTTATTTGTACGTATGAACTTGAGTGTGTGTGAGAGAGAAGGTTGGAGCATTTTTATTAAATCTTACTGAGTTAAGTACGCTTAATATTCTTGTCTTTCTGAATATCTCAAGGAAACCTGTCCACAATTGCAGCTTGGAAACAGGCACTCATTAAGTTGGCAAACACATCCTTTTCAAAACAAAAGGGGTGGCGTGGTGGCTCAGTAGTTAGCACGGCTGCCTCACAGTGCCGGGGACTTGGGTTCAACTCCATCCTCTGGCAACCGTCTGTGTGGAGTTTGCATATTCTCCCCGTGTCTGTGTGGGTTTCCTCTGGGTACTCCAGTTTCCTCACACAGTCCAAAGATGTATCAGTTAGGTGAATTGGCCATGCTAAATTGCCAATAGTGTCCAGGGATGTGTAGGTCAAGTGGATTAGCCATGAGAAATGTGCAGAGTCCCAGGATTAGGGTAGGGGATTGGGTCTGGATGGGATGCTCTTCGGAAGGCCAGTGTGGATTTGAGGGATTGAATCGCCTGCTTCCACACTATCGGGATTCTATGAGGAGTGAGCAAACAGGAGAGCTATTCTACCGAGCTGAAACCATACCATGCTGCCATCTCTTCAGTTCAGTTTTGTTTTTAACGAAAAAAGTTGTCTAATTTCTTGGCTCTTGTTTATTTTCATGGTTCACCTACTCTGCAACCATCACTCATTGATACACTGTCCCATTATGTCCACAGTCTTTGCCTTCCCTTCTATCCCTGCAAAGGGGGTAATTTTCCCAATTCTGTGGAAGGTGATTGAAAGTAGAACTGGATGAAATCCAAATAATTTGGCATTGGGTCGGTGGTCAGTCACCTTCATGCCCCTGGGACAACTGCCGATTGAAGGGCTGACTGGGGACCTGCCAAGGTCTTCCGGCAGCAGCAGGTAACTGGAACCGTCCCTAAGGCCCCTGGCCTGATCCATGAGGCCTTCTGATCCATGAGGCCTTCTGATCTCAACCCACCTCCCCCCCCATCCCCACAATCCCCACCATCCGACACACACACATCGAGCAGTGAGTCAAAGTGGCAACCAGCAGCCATTCTGTGATGGGCTTCCTCTCCACTTTGTTGGTCTTGCAGCTGTGGCCAGAGTTTATCGTTAACAATGTTAAAATCCCTACAGTGAGCACCTCAAAGTGAAGTGGCCTCTGATTGGTCCTGCAGTTTCAGGAATCGGCGTACCATTCTTAATTCCACTGGAGAACTACAGACAGATGATGAGTAGGCCACTCTTCCCGGAAAATTGCATCGAGGGGCACATTGCCTGAAGGTGCAGGCTTGGTATGTGGAAATGGTATTGGCCCTTGATTATTTTGAAAGGCATAAGATTCCACCTTGCTACTACCACATATCTGTTCTGCTTTGCATTGCTCAACAAGCTATTATAGACAAGCAGGAGGCTAGAAGAACACAGCAAGCCAAGCCATTATACAGGTCTGTTCTTCAGTCCATGCTGGCAGTACATTCTTTGAATCATTCAGTAAAAAGCCTTTTGCCACTATATTAAAACATCCAATCCATTTGACAACTCCATTCTTTTCATGCCACTTCTAGCATTATTTCTTGCATATCAAAAAATTCTGTTCTACTGCATTGAAAGCATGTTAGTGTCTGATCCTGCTCATAAATCCCATTCCTGAGCCTGGACTAATATGATTCTATTGGATAAGTATAGGCTTTGCTGCCCACAACTTGACTATTCTTCAAGACTTGTTGAAATTACATTTTCTTTCCAAATTTCTGCTCTGGCACGACATAGCAACATAATCATCATAGAAACATATAGAAAATCAGAGAAGGGTGGCACAGTGTTAGCACTGCTGCCTCAGAGTGCCAGGGACCTGGGTTTGGTTTAGTGCCAGAGACTGGGTTCGATTCCAGCCTTCGGTGACTGTCTGTGTGGATTTTGCACATTCTCCCCGTGTCTGCAAGGATTTCTGCCTGGTGCTGTGGTTTCGTCCCACAATTCAAAGCTGTGCTGGTTAGGTAGCTTGGTTCTGCTACATCTAGGGAAGTGCAGGCTAGAGGATTAGCCATGGGAAATGCAGATTTATAGGGATATGATGCAGGTCTAGGTGGGTTTGGAGGGTTGGTGCAGACCCGATGGGTTGAATGGCCTCTTTCCGTACTATAGGGCTTCAATGAAAATAAGAGCAAGTGCAGACCATTTGCAGTCTGCTTTGCTGTTCAACATGATCATGGTTGATCATCCATTTTAGTAGTCTGCTCCCATTTTCTTCCCACACCCTATTATCCCTTTAGTGCTTGGAACTATGTATAACTTCTTCTTGAAAACATTCTATTTTGCCTCAACCGCTTTCTGCTTTTGAATTCCAGAGGTTCACCACTTTCTGGGTGAAGAAATGTCTCTTCATGTCTTTAAGCATGGGAAATCATGCCTCACAAACCTGATTGAGTTTTTTGAAGAAGTAACAAAGAGGATTGATGAGGGATGAGTGGTAGATATGATCTATATGGACTTCCGTAAGGTTTTCGACAAGGTTCCCCATGGGAGACTGGTTAGCAAGATTAGATCTCATGGAATACAGGGAGAACTAGCCATTTGGATACAGAACTGGCTCAAAGGTAGAAGACAGAGAGTGGTAGTGGAGGGTTGTTTTGCAGACTGGACGCCTATGACCAATGGAGTGTCACAAGGATTAGGGCTGGGTTCACCACTTTTCATCATTTATATAAATGATTTGGATGTGAGCATACTTAGTAAGTTTGCAGATGACACCAAAATTGGAGGTGTAGTGGACAGCAAAGAAGGTTACCTTGGATTACAGCAGAATCTTGCTCAGATGGGCCAGTGGGCTGAGGAATGGCAGATGGAGTTTAATTCAGATAAGTGCAAGGTGCTCCATTTTGGGAAAGCAGGACTTATACACTTAATGATAAGGTCCTGGAGAGTGTTGCTGAACAAAGAGACCTTGGAGTGGAGGTTCATAGCTCCTTGAAGGTAGAGTCACAGGTAGATAGGATAGATAGCATTTGGCGTTTGGTATGCTTTCTTTTATTGGTCAGAGGATTGAGTACAGGAATTGGGAGATCATGTTATGGCTGTACAGGACATTGGTTGGGCCACATTTGGAATATTGTGTGCAATTCTAGTCTGCGTCTTATCAGAAGGATGTTATGAAACTTGAAAGGGTTCAGAAAAGATGTACAAGGATATTGCCAGGGTTGGAGGATTTGAGCTGTAGGGAGAGGTTGAATAGGCTAGGCCTGTTTTCCCTGGAGCGTCAGAGGTTGAGGGGTGACCTTATAGAGGTTTATAAAATCATGAGAGGCATAGATAGGATCAATAGACAAAGTCTTTTTCCCAGAGTGGAGAGTCCCTAACTACGGGGCATAGGTTTAGAGTGAGAGGGGAAAGATATAAAAGAGACCTAATGGGCAACTTTTTCACGTAGAAGGTGGTGCATGTGTGGAATGGGCTGCCAGAGGAAGCGATGGAGGTGGTACAATTGCAACATTTAAGAGGCATCTGGATGGGTATATGAATAGGAATGGTTTGGAGGGATATGCGCTGGGTGCTGGCAAGTGGGACTAGATTGGGTTGGGATATCTGGTCAGCATGGAAGAATTGGACCGAAGGGGTCTGTTTCCATGCTGTACATCTCGATGACTCTATGACTCTATGTCAGCCATAAATGGTCCATTACATATCCTTACGATTTTGAGATGCCTGCGTTGGACTGGGGTGTACAAAGTTAAAAATCACACAACACCAGGTTATAGTCCAACAGGTTTAATTGGAAGCACACTAGCTGTCGGAGCGCCGCTCCTTCATCAGGTGGTTGTGGAGTACACAATTTTAAGACACAGAATTTATAGTAAAAGTTTACAGTGTGATGTAACTGAAATTATACATTGAAAAATACCTTGATTGTTTGTTAAGTCTCTCATCTGTTAGAATGATAGTTTCACTTCTTTCATATGTAAATCACAAAACTTTTTAAAAAATTTACATTCTTAGGTGAACTGTAACAATTGGTGTCAGTGCAGATAAGATGTTGAGATGTTGAAGGTGTTAGCCCCCTGTGTTCCCTATCTGTGCCATAATATTTAGACTGATTCTAATCTAAAAAGTGAGTTAACAGAGTCTTACATGGATTCATGCAGTTTTTCTGCAAAGTACAATGTAACTCTGCAAGTACAAATTCACCCCACGAACGTATATATGTGTGTGTGTGTCTGGAGTGGGAGTTTGTGAGTGTCTGTGAGAGAGAATGTGTATGTGTGTCTATGTGAGTGTAAAGTGGTCTAAGTCTGTGAGAGGGTGCATGTGGGAGTGTGTGTGTCTGTGGGAGTGTGTGTGTCTGTGAGAGAGAGTGTATATGCATGTGTGAGTGTAAAGTGTCTAAGTCTGTGAGAAGATGCATGTGTGAGTGTGGGAGTGTGTGTGTCTGTAGGACTGTGTGTGAGTGTCTGTGGGTGTATCTCTGTGTGGGTATGTCTGTGTGTATGTGAGTGTGCGTGTCTGTGTATAGGAGTGCCTGTGTGCGTGTGTGTGCATAGGAGTGTCTGTGTGTGTATCATGCAATGGTGGTCATCTGTAGTAACCCCATATCCTTAGAATGTGACCCCTGCTCTGGAGGCTGAATGACTACTGAAATTGAAATCACTTAACACAGACAGAAATCAGTAGGTACATGCTAGTGGTGGACTGAAACATGGCATGGATGGTGAAGAAATATACGTATTGCAGGGTTTCCACAAGTGATGCTTGGCAGGTCGCATTCATGACATATCATTTCTCTTACAGTGGCAAGTCTGCAGAGTGTAATAAGAACCAGCAGAACTGGCAGTCAGAGACTAATGGCATCTGTGTAAACCACATAGGACAACATAGTTCACAGCATATCTGCATTGTGCTGAGGACTTTTGAAAATGAAGTATTTGAAATGCATCACTAGGTGATAAAAAATGCAAAGATTTCAGAGTCGGGGACATGAATCAGTAAGGGATTTCCTGCCCATATGAGCAATTCCACTGGAGATCTTTTAGCAATGAGGATTAATAATGGAGCCAGAATTATTCTTTAGGTTCATTCCCCACACTTGCCACCCGTTTCATCCTTGAGTTTGCGTTTTCTGCTCCTTTCTGACACGTTATTGGCTAGAATTATAGTAACAGAGGGATTCAAAGAGAATGAGAATAAACTGTTGGCAGGTATCGACCAAAAGACGTAGAGACAGATGAGAGGCAAGGAGAGATTAGTGTAAGGTGAGAGTAAGACGGACATTTGATGACAAATCAAATGCAAAGATGATAAAGAATGATTGTGAAAGGTAGAGAGCAGGGGAAAGGACAAAAGTATCTTCTAATCCCGGTCCAAATAAAATCCTGCTTTCTTATACAAAAGCAACACACAGAGGACGCTGCAAGTCTGAAATGAAACCAGGAGACACGGTATGATCTGTAGAGAGACAGCTAGTGTACCTCCGATAGGAGTCTCCACAGATGCTGCCGAACTTGCTCTTTTCAGCATCGCCTGGTTTCACTTCAAGTTTCTTACCTTGCCTGAAGTTGATTTATACGGTGTTTACAGTAATATGCCCAACCCCCTAACGCCCCCTCCCTGCGGTCAACAAATTCTGTGAGGGATTATAAACTTTGTCTTCCTCTCAGCTCTGAGTCCGTTTTTATTACTTTGCCTGCTGTCCAGAAGACTGTGTTAAAGAAAAAAGTCCATTCGAATGGGTTGCATTTTGTTCCCTTCGATGGGCACATTTTCAGAAACATGTCACAGCGTCGCTGTCAATTCAAATTTAATGGAATTGAACACATAAAGGAGTGTCAATATTGAAATGCCCAGCAATTTGCAACATTATTCTTTTACAATTGTTGAACAGCTCAGGTGCCAAGTGCAGGAAGAACCTCATCGGTTTGCACACGCGTCTTCCCCCCGCCTGTTGCTGCGGTCATGTTCCACCAGAGTGTGACAGCACGGCAGCAGAGCCGAGAGCCCAATACTGCCCAAGGCTGCTGTCAGATCCCAGCAAGTTGTGTACACAAGATGCCCGCAAGCACTTTTTGAGTTCAAACAACAGGGAAACGTTTCTTTTATCGCCAAGTTAGTGAAACGAGGTGATCATGGTCAATACAAATAAAACCAAGAAAAATAATCATGACGATTTGGAAAAGGGTGAGTATTCTGTGTGCTGATAAAACACTTTGCTCCTACACCAAGTTGGGCAGCAATTATTGTGCACTGTCAATTGTTCAATTCAATCTCTGGGACGACGGGCTTTCTGAATCGGGAAACCTCTGTGATGTTATTTGTTATGATGTAAAAGCGGGAAGGAGACACTCAACTGTTGGAAGGGCAAGAATAGTTTCACTTGTGATTCTAATGAAGGATGGTTTTGTTCGCACAATTTCAAGCCATGGGTTTTAAAGTGCCATAGCAGTGTTGCCACTAACTAAGGAACAGATAAGCTTTGTCCTAAAAAAAGTAGAAAGCCAAGGGAAGTGATGTTTCTCAGACTTGGGGGGTGTATATTGTGGTATTTTGCAGGGACCTTGGCATTAGGAGAGCATTTTGAGATACATTTCAGCATATGCAGATGGCAGAAAACTCTGAAATGCAGTAAATAATGAGAATGCTGGAGACTTCAGGTGGACATAGACTCGTGAAATGGGTAGACTGTGGGAGGTGACATTTAAAGATGTGACATGATGCATTTTAGTCAAAAAATGTGAACAGCCAATAGAAACTCAATGATATAGTGTTTAAGAGGGCTGTAGAACTGAAGATACCTGTAGCGTATCTATACACAATGTTAAAGGCAACAGGGCAAGTTGAGATGTTGAAAAGAGAATGTTTGGATAAGTTTAAATACTTCTACTTATAACTGAGATGCAGGTTGGATCTTTCCTGGTCCAATGGTGATAGGCTGGGAGCTCGGAGTTGCTGTTAATATATTGGGGGAAGAAGAAAAGTACGTTGTCTTCCCACTGCCATGGTATAGTACCAATGGCAGAAGTCTCTGTCCATGGCTACCCTGTACGCACAAAGTTAGCTCATTTAATTGACCAATTAAGGCTCAATTTACCCCACCTCTGGATGATCTTCCACAACCAATCTGTCAGAAATAGCTGCCTTCACAGCAATTGTATCAGTATTACAATGTGAGTCCCCCCCATCCCACACACATACCCTAATTGCGGGAACTGCCTTCCTGGCCTGACTGATTAAAATTAATATATCTAACGCAGGAGGGCAGCTCAACATTGAGCCACTGTCTGTTTCAGTTACAATCACAAAGGGGGTGGTACCACATTCCACATATGAGGTGAGTAAAAGAAATTAGAGTGCGTGAAATTTGAGAAATAACGCAAGTTTGAAACCAAGATTAGTTAATTGAAAGCAGAAAGTCAAAATATATGAATCATTCTCAAGATGGCAGACTGTTGCTAGTAGGATACTGCAAGTGTTAGGGTTAGATCCACCACCATTCACAATCTGTATAGTTGACTTTGATGCGGAAACAAATTGTAATTTTTTCCATATTTGCTGGTGACAAACTTTAATTCTATCACAGACTTCAAGTGGATATTAGACATGCTAAGTGAATGGGCTAAAACATGGCAGATAGACTAGAATATAAATCAGTGTCAAGCTTTTTATTTTGGTAGAAAGGCAGAATATTTCTTAAGAAGTGAAAACTCAGTTAAGTGCATGTGTCCATGAGCCAAGAAAAGCTATCGCATTTGGAACGCATTGCCAGCAGAGGTGGTACAGGCAGGCACAGTAGATTCATTTAAGATGTGTCTGGACAAATGCATGAGTAGGTGTGGAGCAGAGGGATACAGATGCTTAGGAATTGACCGACAGGTTTAGACAGTACATTTGGATTGGCTCAGGCTTGGAAGGCCGAAGGGGCTGTTCCTTGGCTGTAAGTTCTCTTTGTTCTCTTTTATTTGTTCTTTGATGACTATAAAACCTTTGATCATCATAAGAACCCTTCTGGTTCAAAAATGTCCTTTAAAGGAAGAAATATGACCTGACCTAAATCTGACTTCATAGCCAATGCAGTCAACAGGCTCTCAAAAGCCTCCTGGTGCAATTTAGCATGGACAACCAATTTAGTCAGTGATGGCCTCATTGCATGAATGAATTGCAAATAAAAGAAGGATAAGAGACTTTTGTGTGGATTTTCTTTGGAGCAGAGAAGGTTGAAAGGAAATTTAATAGATACGGTCAAAAACATGAATATTCTGGTTGATGAGCAAGTGCTTCCAGTGAAAGAAGGCTTAGGAGTGAAAAGACAGACATTTGGTGATAGACAAAAGATTGAGAGAAGACATGAGGAAACATTTGTTGCATGATGAGTTGCTAATTTTGACTGCACTGCCTGTAAATGATGATAGAAGACAATTCTTTCATCAATTTTGAAAGAGAATTAAATGTATACTTGTAAACAGTGAAAAATACAAGACTGTGGGAAAGCACAGGGAGTAGTTGAATAACCTTACCAAAGAACTGTCAGATATGATGGGTGAAGTCCCTTCTATAATTCTAAGATGCCGTGTTTCTATGATCAGCCACTATTCCAGAAGGCTGCAATTGATATTTTCTAACAGAAAAGGTTTAATTGTAACCAGGAAAGTTATTTTGTCGGGAAAGAGAGTATGTTGTGTGTGTTTGTAAATAATGAATAATAGTTCCATAATTGTTACTAATTATTTAAAGAAGTAATACTAATTATTTTCTTACTCAGTATTGCAATTTCAATTTGTTTTACCTAAAAATATCATTAGTTAACTTATAAAATAATTTTCTAATTGTACTTTTTGTATCTCTGGCTATTGACTGTTGCCAACAATATTTGTTTTGCCTAATGTTTGTATTTTTCATTCTTCAGTCTTAGGTTTGCTTTAGCATTGTCCAAATCTATAGTAAAAATGTGAATTCAGGCCGAGTACAATTGGGCACAAATCTGGAAATTTAGTCTGAAGAGTTGGGATAGGGAAGGAAATGACTAAAACAACAGAGCAGGTGTCCTTTGCCTTGTTGACCAAACTGTCCACAAGTTCCTTGCACATATTATCAAAGGTGAGGGTGGAAGAGACAGGAGAGGGTGTTTTAAGAACATAGTCTGTGGTAAAGATAAGTGAGTTCATCATTCTAACCCTGATGTTTAAATTATGAAAAAATTCAGTAATGATCATTACAACTTAATAATGGTTTATATGGATCTGTTGATGGATCAATTGTTCACCAAAATCCAAGTCTCCTTGATTTAATGAAATGTAGGTGAGAAATGGAATGACTCCAACCTCCTTTCATTTACATGCTTCCAGTACTTAGATGATGCATTTGCTATATTTGAATCTTTGGCTGCATGGAAGAATTTCCTTACAAAAAAACTTAATTCCACAATGAAATTAACCGTCGAAATGGAGGAGCCTAACAATCTGCATTTCATTGATGTGCTTGGTGAAATATCTATGAATGGGTTTTTTACTATTGTCTGCTGCAAGTCTGCTTTCACTGGTTGCCTGGGGACTCCTACAGGACCATGCAGTATAAGATTACCATTATCAGACATTTTATAAATAGAATCTGAGGGATCTTGTGGCTCAGTGATAGTGTCCCTAAGTCTGGGCCATCTGCTCCAGATGAAGTCCCATATGCTCTAGATGTGTGTCATAACATATCTGAACAGGTTGATTTATAATATTTATCAGTACAATCTGAACCATTTTCTCACGGTGCAAGCGTAATCTAAAACAGGGTACATCTAAATTATACCACAGGATGATGATTACACTGGTCTGATCATGACTCATTGTATGCATTGCATACTCATGAATGTGCCTAAGGCAGATACCTTTGGACCTGAAAAGTTCCCCAAATACCTCAGACAAGCAGAGTGATCCTATAATCAGTGGATCAAATCTAAGCTCTGTAGTCTTGTAATGTCAGTTGTGAATGATAATAAACAACTAAACAAATGACAAGAGTGTGAGCATCACTTTGTGAAACCCTCCATGAGTTTCACTAAAGTTTATACTTTGCTAATTTCCAGTAAAATTCTGTTCTGTGATAACAGTATTCAGCATCCTTGACAACTCCTCAAATAGAGAAGTATCCTATGTCCATGTGCAGCAAGACCTGCACATCTTCCAGGCTTTGGCTGACAAGTAGTAAGTAATTTAGATCACATAAGTGACTAGCAATAGCCATCTCCAACAAGAGAGAATTGATGCTTAATGGCATTACCATTGCTGAATCTCCAACTGTTATCATCCTGGGGGTTACCATTTACCATAAATTAAACTAGAACAGCCTGACCTGGCTATAAAAGCAAGTCAGAGGCTAGGAACTTTTACAGCAATTAACTCATATCCTGTCTTCCCAATCCATGGCTACCATCTACAATGTACAAGACAAGAGTATGATGGCAGACTCTCCACATCACTGACAACATCCAGGACAAAGCAGGCCACTTATTTGGCACTCATCATCGACAATGCACATTGACAGCAGTGTGAACTCGCTAAAGGATAATTCAATAATGCTGTTTCAACAGCATATTCCAAATGGAACTCTATTGTCTAAAAGGACGAGGGCAGCAGATGTGTGGGAACATCGGTATCTGCAAGTTTCCCTTCATGTCACATATCCTCCTGACTTGGAATAATATCACGGCTCCTTTAAAGAACACTCACATCGGTCTTAGAATATTCATTCTGTTTCTCTCTCCATAGATGCTTCCAAACCTGTTCACATTCTCCAGCACTCAGTGCTTTTATTTCTATGCTTGTATTTATTGTCAGGGAGAATTCTTCGATATGATTGGTTACTTACCTTACTTGATTAAACCACTGTTGCTGAACATCTGGAAATACCCAGATGCATGTTGATGTCAGGAAAGGAGATGGCTACATTTTTATAAGCAGCTCTCTTTGAGGTGAGCAGCATCACCGAGCCAGGCCAGGTCATTCAGACTGGGAACATTTTGCTTTCTGAGATGTTATATGCAACTATTTCCCATGTTTAACACAAGGAGCAGCCACCCTTTTGTTCTGATGGCAGCAATAGCATATAACATAGCTATATCATACTTAATACGCAACAATTTCCATGGATTAGAAATCAATGGAATGCAGTTAATGACTTCCAGGAGGCACTTTTGTTGCAATGGTAGTGTCCTTACCTCTGGAGCAGGAGGCTTAAAGTCAAGTTCCACCTACTTCCAAGGTGTGTCATAACATCTCTGTGCAAGTTGATTAGAAAATCGCTACTTCAACTTCATTTAGTTCTAAACGTTATGAGGAGAATTGTCAGCATTATCATTTCATAGAAATTCATTGAATCCCCATAGTGTGGAAGCAGGTCCTTTCGCCCACTGAGTCCACACCAACCCTCCAAAGAGCATCCCATCTTGACCCATTTGCCAGCATTTGGCCCGTATGCCTCTAAACCCTTCCTATTCATATAGCCAAACAGATGCCTTTTAAATGTTGTAATTGTTTAGATTAGATTAGATTAGATTAGATTACTTACAGTGAGGAAACAGGCCCTTCAGCCCAACAAGCCCACACCGAACCTCTGAAGAGCAACCCACGCAGACCCATTTCCCTACATTTACCCCTACATTGTAATTATAACAGCCTCCACCACTTCCTCTGGCAGTTTACCCCATACACTCACCAACCTTTGCGTGAAAAGGTTGCCCCTTAGGTCCCTTTTAAACCTTTCCCTCTCATCTTAAACCTATGCTGTCTAGTTTTAGACTCCCCTACCCTGGGAAAATGACCTTGTCTATTTACCCTATCCATGCCCCTCATGATTTTATAAACTTCTATAAGTCACCCCTCAACCTCTGATACTCCAGGGAAAACAGCCCCAGCCTATTCAGCTTCTCCCTATAGCTCAAACCCATGAATCCGAGCAACACCCTTGTAAATCTTTTGTGAACCCTTTCAGGTTTCACAACATCCTCCTTATAGGAGGAATGCTACCAACATGCTTGAGGGACTTTCCTTTTATTTGCATGCCACCATTTATAGTGTAAAGATGCTGTATTACCTCTGCACCTTGACAGGTTAACTGAAATGGTTTCAAATTTACATACGGTGCCCCTTGTTCTGACTTATGGAGTGACATGGCTGAGTGGTTAGTCAGGGAACCCAGGGTCCTGGGTTGATTACATCATCGGCCATCTGTCTATGTGGAGTTTGCACATTCTCCCTATGTCAGTGTAGGTTTTCTCTGGGTGCTTTGGTTTCCTCCCACAGTCCAAAAATACACAGGAAAGGTTAAGAGGCTGTGCTAAATTGCCCATAATATCCATGGATGTGCAGGCTGGGTGGAATATACAAGGAAGTGTCGGGATGCAGGGATAGGTGGGGAGGTAGATTTGGGTGGGTTGCTCTTCAGAGGGTTGATGAGGACCTGATGGGCTGAATGGCCTGCTTCCACACTGATTCTAAAAGTGACCCTTGTCTTTGATGCTACTGGCCTACTTCCTTGCCATCCTTAATCTGGAGTCAAACCAGTGCAATGCTCAAGATCTCAATTATGAGCCAAATGCTGGGCAAATGGAACTAGATGAAGTTAGGATATCTGGTCAGCATGGACAAGTTGGACTGAGAGGTTTCCATGCTGTACATCTGTAGGCCTCTAATATGTCATGACCAGACAATGGCTGAATATTCTGGGGTGCCAAAGTCATACACCAAAAGGAATGTCTGCGCATCATCTAAGGAAATACACAAAATTTCAACAGCATCACAAATTGAAAAATACCTGGTACAATAAGGCACAAGCAACTAGATTGTCAAATTTGTATATAGGATTAATGAGCTCATCTCTGATAGGTATTGAGAGTTCCAGCATCCATAGCCCTGTGCTCTACTCACCTTTCTTGGCATATCAGAATGGTGCTGTACAGAGGTTACAAAGTAACACAAATTCTGGGAAGGTAAGGAGTCACATCACACTTATCTCTTACCTTTCTCCACCTCTGCCTATCCTTAACATTTTCTATTTGAATAAAACTAATGCTATCAAAAACTACAAGCTTCTTATAACCATGGAGCCATTCCAGCACAAAACACGATTTGTGTTCTGAAAGACATTCCAGAATTTCTATACTTTCTGCAGTTGCAAGGTGTCACAAAGAAATGTACTTTCCAGACTTGTGTTTTTAAAAGTTCAGTTATGTCTTCCTTAGCTCCTTATATGGTTGCAATTTATTAAGAATAAAGCAATATCCTAGTTACTTTATTATTTTGCATAATGATCAAAGTGATAAATCAAGTAATCATCACAGAGTAATGTCAAATTTTCTCCTGCAGTTGGAATTCAGATAGATGCTGATGAAATGACTGAGACAGAAGAAGAAGAAGATGATGATGTTGATGATGATGATGATGATGGTAAGATAAAGAGAATTCATTTTAAAAATTGTCAGAGGCTTATCAATATTAGGCCATATAAAAGCGAATCTTGTCATTTGTTGTATTTAACAGTAACATTCTAAGTCAAGCATTGAAACAGTGAATTTTGCTGGTCTAATGTAATAAGATACCAGCCTTGGCTCAGTGTTTATGCTTTTTCCTCCTTAGTTGGATGGCTGTGGCTTCAAGCCAGTCACCAAACATGATTCTAGGATGGTGTGTTGCTTCACTTGTGCTAGAGTCAAAGAGGCTACAAAGAGACAGCAGGACATTCATTTTGGGGAAGGTGAACAAGATTGTGATCTACATTAGTACCAGTGACTGAGGTAGGATGGGGATGTTGTCCTGCAATCACTGTTAACAGAGCTAGGTAGAAAGTATGATCACAAATGTAACAGATTATTACCAATGCCACATGTAAGTAAGTACAGAAATGGAAGGATAAGGCAAATGAATGTGTGGCTGGAAAGATGTTGCAGGAGGGAGGGTTTTAGGTTCCTGGCACACTGGGATGGGCTTTATGGAAGATGGGACCTGAACTACTCAAACATAATTCACCTAAACAGAGCTGAGACTGAGTTCCTTGTGGGACATTTTGCTAATGCTGTTGGGAGAAACTTGGCAGAAGTGTGGGAACTGAGAGAGAAAATTGGAGAACTGTTACCATTCTATACTAAGTACTTGCAGACACTGGTGCAGTGTAAGGGAGAAAGTAATGGAATGGGTTGTTTGCATGCATGTAAATGTACAGAGAGGATGTCATAGACAGTTCAAGGACAGAAACAATTTAGCTAGAACTAAAATGTAAAAAGGGTGCCATTACGTTGTTCAGTGTAAACTATAGAACAATAACTAGTGGGATGAATGTAGAGGAGCAAGTTTGCATATGAGAGAAGCAAAATGGGATTATGAGAAAGTCTGTCATGTTGGACGTAAATAGGAATCCCAAAGTCTGCTAGAAGAAAGTGAGACTGGGCATTGCAAATGCACTGACCATAATTTCCTAGACTCAGAGATGGTACCAGAGGATTGAAAAATTGCAGATATTACGATCCTGTTCAAGAAAGGGTATAAGGAATTGTCTAGAAATTACTGAGCAATCAATTTAATTTCAGAGTTGGGGAAGCTTTTGGAAACAATTATACAGAATAGAAATAGTAGTCACATGGAAAAAGGGGGTTGATTAGGAAGATTTGGCATGGATTTCTAATCATGGGTGTTCAAGATATGAAGTAAGGATTGATAAGGTTAATGTATATGAACTTTCAAAAGGCATTTGATACACACAACAGACTAATAAGAAATGCTACAGTGCATGGAATAGAATGGACAAAGGAAGTGCAGATACAAAATTGGCTGAGTGATAGGAAGCAGAGTAATGGAGGATGGATATTTTTAGATTGGAGGAAAGTTTGTAGTGGAGTTCTTCATGGCTTGGAATTTGGATAGATATTTAAAGAATTGCTGAGCATGAACACATTCCTCCCTGTTGGTTACCCATCCCCAGACTCCTCCCACACCAATCCCCATATCCTATTCTGCATAAGTTGCTTCCACCATAGCCAACCCCACTTCAGCTGTTTACAATTCTCCTTAACACCATTCAAAATTTACTTTTCTCATGGATTACTATCAGCAATGCCTTTTTCTGCTTCCTAATTTATTTTCTCTCTCTAGGCCTCACCTTCACCTATCTGACTCATTCCTTCATCAGCTCCCCCTCAGTGCTGCCAAATCTCCCCCCATCATCAAATTCAATATCATCATTTTCCAGCTGCTTTCAGTTCCACATGAAGGATCAGTGGACTTGAAACATTAACTCTGTTTTCTCTCCCCTGATGCTGCCAGACCTGCTGAGCTCCTCCACTACTTTCTGTTTGTACGTTGGTGTTTGGAACATGCTTGTCCTGTTATACATCTAGATCTTGGTGTGCTGGGGACCATTTCAAAGTTTGCAGATGATATAAAACTTGGAAGCATTATAAACTGTGGGGAGGACTATTATAGAATTTCAAATGGACATAGATAAATTGGTGGAGTGGGCAGATACTTGATGTTCAATGCAGAAATGTAAAAGGTGATGCATTTTGTTAGGAAGAATGTGGACTAAACATAAAAGGGGAACAATTCTAAAGGTGATGCAGGAGCAGAGAACATAAGAACTAAGTATGGAATTAGGCAATTCTGTCCCTCAAACCTGCTTCTTTATTCAGTATGCTGATGGCTGATCTCGCCTTGGCCTCAGTTCCACTCCCCTGCTCACTGCCCATAAATCTTTAACCCAATCTTAATTAAAAATCTATCTCCTCCTTAAATTTATTCAGCGTCCCAGTATCCACTGCACTTTGAAGGAGTAAACTCCACACAAGCATGTCCCTTTGAGAGAAAGGATTCCTCTTTATCTCTCGATCTGTCATCCCTAGCCTAAAACTATGACCTCTTGTTCTAACTAGCCCCATAAGGGGCAACATCTGCTTTACATCTATTTTGTCAACCCTTTTTTGCAACTTACATACATCAATCAGATCTCCTCTCATTTCCCATAATCTCTAGACCATATAGGTCTGATTTGCTCAATTTCTCCTCATAAGACACACCTTTTAGTTTTGGAATTAATTGAATTAATCTTCTCTGAACTGTCTCAATTTGGACTTGGATGCACATGTGCACAGGTCATTGAAGGTGCAGAATGGTTGGAGAGGACAGTTAGTAAAACATACTTTTTTTTATTAGGGGCATAGAATACAAGAGTAAGGAGGTTATGCTGAGATTGACAAGCCATTTGTTAGACTTCATGTGGATTATTGAGTACAGTTCTGGGTGACACACTGTAGGAAGGATGTTAATGCATTGGAGAAAAGCTAGAGGAGATTTACAAGTATGGTTCCTGGGATGAGAAATTTCAATTGTAACAATAAACTGCAGAAGCTGGGACTGTTCTCCTTGGAGTGAAGAAGCCTTGAAGAGATCTGATAGAAGGTTTCAAAAAAGGGAATGTCTGAACAGAGCAGATAAGGAGAAACTGTTCCTACTCCCAAGGATTGAGAATGAGAAAGCATGGTTTCAAGTGATTTGCAAAAGTAGCAGGTGTGATGTGAGAAAATGTTTCTTCACACAATAGTAGTTTGGGTGGAATGCATTGCCTGGGTTTTTTTTTTCTCTCTCTCTCTTTGTCTCTCTCTCTCTGCAAGCTCCCTGTCCATCTATTCGCTCTATCCTCTCTCCTACTCCCACACCCACCTATTATCAACATAAATATCACCTTTTCCTGGTTATCAGTTCTGAAGAAGAGTCACTGGATTTGACACATTAATGCTGATTTATCTTCATAGATGCTGCCAGACCTGCAGCGTTTCTCCAACAATTTCTGTTTTTGCTTCTTTCAGATCTCCAGTAACCGCCATTAGAGTCATAGAGTCATAAAACACGGAAACAGGCCCTTTGGCTGAACTCACCCATGCTGACCAAGTTCCCGAAACAGAACGAGTCCCATTTGCCTGCATTTGGCCCATGTCCTGCTAAATCTTTCCTATCCATGTAACTGTCCAAATGTCTTTTAAATGTTGAAATTGTATTCATCTTTACGGTACCCTTGTAGTTTTGATCCTTTGTGACCATTTATACTCCCCTTTTATAGTCTCCCCCATTTCTGAAAGTGTCAACTCATACTGAAGTTGGCTTCTGTTTCAGCATCTTGCCAAGGAACTTTACACGTTCAGTAAGCCTAGAACCCTAACTCTGGACCAGACAAGACAGAAACCTGTTCTTGTCCTCACCTCACATCTACATGGGGTCACAAGCTCCAGCTGGTAAACCTAGATTGCAAACAGAAGAAGGAGCTTTGATTAATTTTTCACTCACAATTTCGCAGAATTGAGGTCAATTACATTGTTTAAGGTGGTGGTATTCAAAACTAGGGAGCACATTTTTAAGGTGGAAGGAGAAAGATTTAAACAGAGAATGAGGGGCAAATTTTCTTTTACACAGAGAGTGGTTAGTGTGTGGAATGAATTGCCAGAGGGAGTGATGGATGCAGGTACAGGTACAACATTTAAATGGCATTTGAATAAATACATGAATAGGAAAGGTAGGGAGGAATATGGGCCAAATGCAGGCAGGTGGGACTAGTTTCGTTTGGGAACATGGTCAGTGTGGACTAGTTGGACTGAAGGGTCTGTTTCTATGCTCTATCTATCCCGCTACCTTGATTGAGATCAGTTACAGAAACACAGGGGTGGGAATCAAACTTAATCCTTTCCTCCTGTTCTGTCATTTCAGTCGTTGGCAGGAATTGAAATGGAAATATTTCTGTTTTATTTTCTGTAACTTTTCTGTCAATGCAGAGGAAGAAGACATAAAGCAGCCAGCGAAGGTTAGAAAGAAACAAAACACTAGAAAACCATCTAAAACATCTGAAGAGGATGAGGATAATTCGGAAAAAGATACCAAACCCAAAGGAAGAAATAACAGGAGGAGACCTCCAGCTCAGAATGGGATAAGAAAGAACAACAGGAATGATAAAAGTGGTGAGAGTGAAGAAGAAGAAAGCAGAGATACAGCTAAAAATGCAAGGACGAAAGGAAGAAACAAGAAGAATAGTAAAGGAGAGGAAAGTGATGATGACAGTGAATTAGAAGGAGAAAATAAGAAAACAAGGAAGCACCCAGTGCATAACAATAATAGAAATAATAGGAATAATGCTAACAAAAAGCAGAAAGATGAAGATAATAAAAAGGTGAAACAAGCAAACAATAAAGGCAATAGAAAGGGTGAAAAAGACAAAGGGAAAAACAAGAAGAAGGGCAAATCCTCCAGGTATTTGGTTTCTCTTTACTGTGCATGAACATTACACATGAATTACAATAGATATTATAATAGCGCAAAAAGAATCACGTGAATGTAAAACAAAATAAATGCCAGCTGCATATAATGTATTTGTTAAGACATAAGGCTATGTATGGTTTTCTTGTCTATACAAATGGAAAACCATTGCTATTTTGAAATGTTCCATCAAATAATGAATGAGCCTTTAATCAAAAGTGTATAAACCTAGAAATGTAATACATTGCACTTTTAGATAATGGTATGGTTGCCATAGCCTTACCAGGCAATAAGACTGCTCTCTCATTCAAGACCAAGGCGATTAGTGATGGTTTAAACTGAGGTCCTCCATGTTTTAGGCGAGGAGAAAGGTTGAGCTAACCAGCTCAGTTTTCTAATCAAATATGATTATAAAGAGTTCATCAGTAAACAAAGCAAGGAGATTTTCAAGATCAGAGATGACAAAAAATATATCCTCTGATACGGTAGGGTGGCTCAGTAGCTAGCTCACAGCAAGAAGGACCCAGGTTCAATTCAACATTCGGTCAACTATGTGGCGTTTGCGCATTGTCCTCATGGAAAACATGGATTCCCTCCAGGTACTCCGGTGTCCTCCCACATTCCAAAGGTATGTGGGTTAAATGGATTGGCCATGCTAAATTTCCCATAGTGTCCAGGGATATGTGGATTAGCATGGGATGGAATGGGGGTTGGTCTGGGTGGAAGGCTGTTCGGGGAGTCAGTGTAGACTCGATGGGTTGAATGATCTGCTTCCACCCTTTGAGGATTCTATGATTCTGACTCTGTCCCATACGTCTACATGCCCCATTGTGGTCTGCAACTAGACTTTACTTATCACAGTACTGAAAGAAAGGAATAAAAATTTAAAGCATATTAAATAAAAATAGAGAATGTTTGAAGTAGAATTAACGTCTGTCAATAACTGAAAGTTTTGGGTGTAATTTTATGTTAACACTTTGAAATCTGATTTAGGGTTATGAGACTATTTTCTCGTTGCAAATGCTTCTGAAGTACTGCAAGTTTCCATTATTTTCTATTTTTATTACAGATGTCTAGCATATGGTGTGTACGTTTAAATCAATGAAATTAAACTTTCATGTTTGTAGCAAACATTGTTTGGGTGAATTGGGCAATATTTCAAAACATTTTTGAATCATGATAGACCACCAGAGTGGAACTATTTGATGTGGTATGAGTAGAAAAAATGTATTTAAATCGCTGAACAATGGGATATTCAGTATTTCAAAGGAATGGAAAAATGTTTGCACGTATGTATGGGAATCAGGAGAGAATTCCAGACAGGAATTCCAGAATGACTAGAGTATAGTACATAGGATTGGTGATGTATTGGTGCAGATTGGCATGCAGTGTTATCATGCTGTGATAGTAACAGAGATGTAGTTAAAGAAAGAGGAGGACTGGGAGCTAAATGTTTCTGAAAGCAAGGTATTCAGGAAAGATACCAAATGGAAGAGGAGGATGTATCAGTGACAGTACTGATTAGGGACAGCACTGCAATGCTGGTGAAAGACAATGGTGCAGAGGATTCATGGGTAAAATCGATATGGTAATTTGGCTTGACCTAAGGAACAAAAATGTGCAATCGCACTGTTCAGTGTAGTCTATAGGCCTGCAACTAATGGAGAGGAATTAAGAGGAACAAATCTGCAAGAAAATTACAAAGAACTAGTAAACTATGAAAGTGTCATAATCGGATAGTTTATTTATTGATGTAGGAGACAATCCTGAGGGATAGGATTACATGGATTTGAAAGACTAGGACAGATTAGGCATGGTCAGCGTGGCTTTTGCGTGAGAAGTCACGTCTCACAAATTTGATTGAATTTTTTGAAGAAGTAACAAAGAGGATTGATGAGGGCAGAGTGGTAGACATGATCTATATGGAGGTAAAAACAAGGACTGCAGAAACTGGAAACCAGAGTCTAGATTAGAGTGGTGCTGGAAAAACACAGCAGGTCAGGCAGCATCCGAGGAACAGGAGAATCGACGTTTCGGGCATAAGCCCTTCTTTAGGAATAGAGGCAGGGTGCCTGCAGAGTGGAGAGATAAATGAGAGGGGAGTGGGGAGAAAGTAGCATAGAGTACAATAGGTGAATGGGGGTGGGGATGG
>NC_057711.1:73677675-73685308 GCF_004010195.1 Chiloscyllium plagiosum
GGTGGTGAGGGAGCGGCGGTGAAGGAGGCCCAGGACCTGCATGTCCTTGGCAGAATGGGAGGGGGAGTTGAAATGTTGGGTCACAGGGCGGTGTGGTTGATTGGTGCGGGTGGCCCGGTGATGTTCCTTAAAGCGCTCTGCTAGGAGGCGTCCAGTCTCCCCAATGTAGAGGAGACCGCATCGGGTGCAACGGATACAATAAATGATATTGGTGGATGTGCAGGTAAAACTTTGATGGATATGGAAGGCTCCTTTGGGGCCTTGGTTGGCGGTGAGGGAGGAGGTGTGGGCGCAGGATTTGCAATTCCTGCGGTGGCAGGGGAGGGTGCCAGGAAGGGAGGGTGGGTTGTACGGGGGGCGTGGACCTGACCAGGTAGTCTTTGCGGAAAGCGGAAATGGTTGGGGAGGGAAATATATCCCTGGAGGTAGGGTCCGTTTGGAGGTGGCGGAAATGTCAGATGATGTGGTTTATGCGAAGGTTGGTAGAGTGGAAGGTGAGCACCAGGGGGTTTCTGCCCTTGTTAAGGTTCGAGGGGTGGGGTTTGAGGGAGGAGGTGTGAGATGTGGACGAGGTGCGTTTGAAGGCATCTTTAACCATGTGGGAAGGGAAATTGTGGTCTCTAAAGAAGGAGGTCATCTGGTGTGTTCTGTGGTGGAATTGGTCCTCCTGGGAGCAGATACAGTGGAGGCAGAGGAATCGCGAATATGGGATGGCATTTTTGCAGGAGGTAGGGTGGGAAGAGGTGTAATCTAGGTAGCTGTGGGAGTCGGTGGGTTTGTGAAAAATGTCAGTGTCAAGTTGGTTGTCATTAATGGAGATGAGAAGTCCAGGAAGGGGAGGGAGGTGTCAGAGATGGTCCAGATGAATTTAAGGTCATGATGGAATGTGTTATGGACTTCAGTAAGGCATTCAACAAGATTCCTCATGGGAGACTTTTTTTTTAGATTACTTACAGTGTGGAAACAGGCCCTTCGGCCCAACAAGTCCACACCGACCCGCCGAAGCGCAACGCACCAATACCCTACATTTACCCCTTACCTAACACTATGGGCAATTTAGCATGGCCAATTCAACTGGCCTGCACATCTTTGGACTGTGGGAGGAAACCGGAGCACCCGGAGGAAACTCAAGCAGACACGGGGAGAATGTGCACACAGTCAGTCGCCTGAGGCGGGAGTTGAACCCGGGTCTCTGGTGCTGTGAGGCAGCAGTGCTAACCACTGTGCCACCGTGCCGCCCGCAACCTGCTTAGCGAGGTTAGACCTCATGGAATACAGGGAGAACTAGCCATTTGGATACAGACTGGCTTGAAGGTAGAAGACAGAGGGTGGTGGTGGACGGTTGTTTTTCAGAATAGAGGCCAGTGACCAGTGGAGTGCCACAAGGATCGGTGCTGGATCTACTGCTTTTTGTCATTTGTTTAAATGATTTGGATGCGAGCATAAGAGGTAGAGTTAGTAAGTTTGCAAATGACACCAAAGTTGGGGGTGTAGTGGACAGCGAAGAAGGTTACCTCAGATTACAACGGGATCTGGACCAGATGGGCCAATGGGCTGAGGAGTGGCAGATGGAGTTAAATTTAGATAAATATGAGGTGCTGCATTTTGGAAAAGCAAATCAGGACAAGTCTTATACTCTTAATGGTAAGGTCCTAGGGAGTGTTGCTGAACAAAGAAATCTTGGAATGCAGGTTCATAGGTCCTTGAAAGTAGAGTTGTAGGTAGATAGGATAGTGAAGAAGGCATTTGGTGTTCTTTCCTTTATTGGTCAGAGCATTGAGTATAGGAGTTGGGAGGTCATGTTGCAGCTATACAGGACATTGGTTAGGCCACTTTTGGGATGTTGCATGCAATTCTGATCTTCTTCCCATTGGAAGCATGTTATGAAATTTGAAAGGGTTCAGAAAAGATTTACAAGGATGTTGCCAGGGTTGAAGGATTTGAGCTATGGGGAGAGGCTGAAGAGGCTGGAGTTGTTTTCCCTGGAGTGTGGGAAGTCCAGAACTAGAGGGCATATGTTTAGGGTGAGAGGGGAAAGATATAAAAGGGACCTAAGGGACAATTTTATCACGCAGATTGTGATTCGTGTATGGAATGAGCTGCCAAAGGAAGTGTGGAGGCTGGTACAATTACAGCATTTAAAAGGCATTTGGGTGGGCATATGAATAGGAAGCTTTTAGAGGCATATGGGCCGGGTGCTGGTAAATGGGACAAGATTAAGTTAGGATATCTGGTTAGCATGGATGAGTTTCTGTTTCCATGCTGCAAATCTCTATGACTCTATGCTTGTAGACTATGATCATGGTAATATAAAGGACACAGAGGAGTAAACATTGGTAGATAGTGTTCTTTTTCCACAACAGTGTGTCGACTCCAGTGGGAAAGGAGGCACTGTTAAACTTGCTTGGCAATAAGTTGGGCCAATTAGATCACGAGTCAGTAGGGCACCAATTCAGAAACAGTAATCCTTTTGTCATAAAGTTTAAGATGATGATTGAAAAGAAAAGTAAACAATTCAGAAAAAGAATAATTACCAGGGGAAGCCCTGATGCTCATGGAGCAAGAATGGAGCTGGGTTGGATAACTGAAGGTGATGGGTAAAACTTTAACAATATGCTACCTTCAATGATGGGATGTTTCCAGTACAGGCAGGGTATATTCCATCAAAACGTAGGACAAACAAATCTAGCACTCTCTGAATAAAAGTGGAGATAAGAATATGTGTGTTGTATTATTGCATTGATCTCAGAAAAGCAATGTTTCTTTAAGACAGATAGCATCACTACATGTGGTTTCTAGTTTAAAGCTCTTTGCCTCACCTTCAGTGTAGCATGAAGTCAGTCAGTTAGACAGCCATGTGTAGTGTTACAATAATGTAATGCAGCTGCAACACTAGTAGGCCTCAAACCCAGACTATATGTAAGTCTGATATCTTATAAGGGTGTAAATAGTCAGTGTTGTCAGTAAACCTCAAGACAGCTTCAGGATTTACATGCTTGAATTCATGTAATAGCAAGAAAAATCTGATGAAACTAGTGACCAATTCATCGACAGACTTTGCAAAGTTACAAATATGATTTCACCAAAGCTGACCCAGCTGAAAGGTATGTGGAACTATAGAAAGTATTATTGCTGCTGAACCCATTAAGTCCCTCCAAAATCCAGTTTTAGACAAACCCAAAGGATATACCATCGGCATTTGGTTGGGGAAGGAAGTAAATTCGAAGTAATTTTGGCAGGTCAGCAGCATTTACAGGTGCTTGACTCTGCAACAATGATTAAAACAATCACCAGGTTTAGTTAAGCATCCAAATCTTGTGGAGATGTGGATTATCTCAAGCCTCTACCCCCAAAGAATGCCCAGTGTATTATGATGCATGCAAGCTCTTTGCCTCACCTTCAGTGTAGCATGAAGTCAGTCAGTTAGACAGCCATGTATAGTGTTACAATGATGTAATGCAGCTGCAACACTAGTAGGCCTCGAACCCAGACTATATGTAAGTCTGATATCTTATAATGGTGTAAATAGTCAGTGTTGTCAGTAAACCTCAAGACAGCTTATGATGCATGCAAGCAAGCTATGCTCTGCAAGACAGCATTGGGCTAAAATGTGAAAGAATTCCAATTGCACAAAGAAACACAGATGACAATACAATGCTCCATGTAAAGAGTCAACCTAGGAACAAAGACATTTCCATAGTTCTAGACAGCTTAAGGATTCCATTCAGATAGTACATGTACAGATATAGTACACCACCTAGATACATTCAGAAAAGCTGATCTGTACCTCCATTCAAGTGATATGCCCCAAACGGAATTGACAATATGCATTATGTGCCATGATTGACACTGCTGCAATTACAAAAAAAATCCCATCATAGATCTTACAAGATTTGTTCAGGAAACTGACACAATGTGACACCGTCCACATATGATAAGGCTAACTGCTTACAATGGATCTGATTTCCCATGCATTGGTATTATCCATTGCAAATTATATAAGGTGTGCATATATATATTTGGATTTGAACTAGTGATGTATGTTTTGGTCTTTGTGTATGAGGGAGTTTAATGGGATAATGGGGATTTATTTGCATTGGTAAAGCTTTACAAGTATTCAGAGTAAGCATGGAGAAGTGTTCGCTTGCTTTCTGCTTAGAAGAATCAGGAATTGGTTTGTCTTTGTTTATAAGGAAATCCCATTGCTTAGAAAATTCTGTTTATCAATTCGCAGAATCCTGACTGAAATTAAATGCATGAAATAGTTTTTCCTAGAGAAAGGTGTAGTTTAGAACTGTGAGGAAATAGGTTACCATAATATAAAGATATTAGCTTGAAAATTCTGAACCAGAAGTGTTTGGTTAGAACTCTGAAAGGTTAATTAAAAGTTCAGAAAGTTTAAGCTCAATTGTGTGACTAATCAACAAAGAAGTTACCAAACTCTCAGGGCTGAGAATTGAATGTAAAAGTTAAGTCAAATCTATTGATGTGATAGAGGAGTGAACTTTCTCAGGTATTTGAGTACAGGAAAGCAATGGTGTTGCGATAAATGGGATTATATTTTTACAATGCTTTTCAAAACCTGACAAATTATGTTGTATGTAAACATGTTTTATCTTCTTTATTTTTCTATTTCAGCTTGTTTTCTTTGACATAATAAACTTGTTTTATTATTAAAAACAAATCTGTAGCATTGCATTTCACTGAAAGACTACCTCAGTAAATTAAGGAAAATATGATCTATCAAGCCAGATTTGGTCGTAATGACATCAGCTGAAAGCATAATAATATACATTCAGATTTAATGTGGCTGAGTATTGCAATGAAAAAATAGTCACACAGGATTCCTTCTGTAAAAGAATTTAATTCCAAGTCTCCAGGTGCCAAGCATTTTATGAAGCTCAATGTCAAGAATGGATATTAATCGATCAAGCTTTCTCCAGGGTCACAGGAATTGATAACTTTTCAGATCCTATTCAGGGGATGTGCGTTCCTCAGAGTACCATTTGACTTATCCATCAAACTGGATATGTTCTAATAACATATGGATTGCATCACTGACGGCAGTCATTAGAAAAACTAAATATGAGTATGGCACAAAGCTCTGTCTCCTCATATCAGCAGTAAGGGAATGTGGTGTTCTGAATTCCACATTTCAATTTATCGCAATAAACTGTATTTCCCTTACCTCACAAGAATTATCTGCCTTAGAAATATCCCATGGCTCCACCATTCTCACTGCCTTCTGAAACAGAAGGGTTCAAAGTGGTAAAATTGTGTGAGAGAAAAATAAAACCCTCATCCCCTAGTTCTGGACCCACTGAAAAGAATTAATATTTTTCCACATCCACCTTGTCAAGACCTTTCGGGCTCTTGTAAACTCCACAATGTCCGTATTCTTCAAAACCCGAGCAGAAACTAGTCTATCCAATCTTTCCTTATAAGGCAACATTTGCATTCGAGGTTCCAATCCTGTAAAACTTCTCTGAATGATCTTGCATATATTTGCATTCTTCTTTACATAAGGAGACCAAAACTGATGGGGGATTTCAAGACTAGAGGGCACATTTTTTTAAGTGAGAGTAGAGAGATTTTAAAAAGGCATGAAGGGCAACCTTTTTACACAGCAGGTGGCTTTCATGTGGAATGAACTTCCTGAGGAAGTGGTGGATGTGGGTACAAATAAAATGTTTTAAAGACCATTTGGATAAGTACATGACTGGAAGGATTTGGAGGAATATGGGCCAGGAGCAGGCAGGTGGGACTAGTTGAGTTTGGGATTATGTCTAGCATGGACAGGTGAGACCGAAGGGTCTGTTTCCAAGCTGTATGACTCTAAGACTCTATGTGGCATCACCAAAACACTGTGTAACTGAAGCAAAACATACTTATTTTTATGTTCAATTCCTCTAACAATAATAGTAGTTATCATCCAGCAAGTGTATCCTCCTTGTTATGTTCCCTCCACACTTATCACATTTTTCCCATGATGAAGCAATCACAGACAAGTTCTGTTTAACCTCAGTGGTAGGGAAATGATAGGTTGGGATATGGTTAATAGTAAAATGGACATATGTGGGTTAATTAAAGTTTGGTATTGAGTTCATTGATGACCATATTCGCTCCCAACCCAACTATGGGGAGTGGGGCACTCACCACACATGTCATTGCAGTGCTTGTGATTCCTGCAAAAACACTGCCATATAACAATTTGTAGAACACCAGAAATGTTCAGTCTCTAAATTGCACTGCTAAAGACATTGTGGCAACTAATCTACCTATTTTAGCATAGGAGTTACAAAATTTAGGTGCAGGAGTTGGGATGAAAATTGTTCACACCGAAGCACGAGACCAAATCACCAAGGGAAGCAGAGAGCAGATTGGTGAGAGAGGCAGTGAGAGGAGTGGCAAAGGGGGTGGAGAATAGAGATGACAAACAGGATGACAAGTGGAATGGAGAGTGGGACAGAAAAGGTGAAGCCACTTCTGCTTCTAACATCCAATTATAGTGTGGTGTAGGTGCAAGTGGTAACACTAACAACTTCAACTTACTGATCACGTGCAAAAGCAGGAGATACGCTGTTCCTAATGGAATGCTGGGATATAGCACCTTTCATAACCTTAGGACATCCTACAGCACTTTATGCTCAATGAAGTAGTTATGAAATGTATTCACTAGGAGAAAGTGAGGACTGCAGGTGCTGGAGATCTGATGAAGTGCTTTTGCCCAAAACGTCAACTCTCTTGCTCCTCGGATTCTGAACGACCGGCTGTGCTTTTCCAGCACCACACTCTTTGAGTGAAATGCATTCCCTATATTACAGACAAGCATAGATGCCAATTTATACATGGGAAGCCCCTCTAAAACCCTATGGAAATACAGCCACTTTAAAATGATATTGGTTGAGGAATAATATTGAGCATGACATTTGGAAAACACAACTTCTTTTCAAATAAATTCATGGACACTTTTGCATCCATCTAAGGGAGCAAAAGGGGGCTTCTGTTTGATACCTTATGGACAGATTGTTCTTCTGACAGTATATCCCATCCCTTGACCTATGAAGTATCATTTTGAATTCAGTTTTTTGGAATGGGACTTAAACCCACAACGTTTGAACAAAAGTGACAGTGCTATCACTGAGCCAAGGCTGACATACACGGCTGCTTTTAAAAAAAATGTTTGATTTTTATTTGTTAATGCATTGACTTTTTTGGCAAGATGAGAGTTGCTGGAGTCAGAAAAGCAATTCTACACTACTCTTTTGTATAAGTGGATTCACAGCATGCCTGCAGCCAGTGAAGAAAATGGTTGGCTTCAGCATTCAGCAAGATTGGCAACATCTGTTTCTGTTTGCCACGAGTAGTTAGTTTACTGCAGCATAAAGAAGATAAATCACTTCCAGGCATTTTATCTGGCCTCTTTTATGCTTTAGGGTTGTATTGGCAGTTCACAGCAGTTCCTCCACACTGCCAAGAATCCTATCCTTAATTCTGTACTCAGCTTTCAAATTCGACCTTCCAAAATGCATCACCTCGCATTTATCCAGGTTGACTCCATCTGCCACCTCTCAGCCCATTTCTGCATCCTGTCAATGTCCCGCTGCAGCCTACAACAGCCCTCTATACTGTC
>NC_057711.1:73686080-73763936 GCF_004010195.1 Chiloscyllium plagiosum
GTAGAGCTGAGCTTGACCCTAGCTTCCTCCACCTTATGTAAGCTATCTTTTTCCTTTTGACGAGAAACTCCACTGCTCTCGTCATCCAAGGTTCCTTTATCTTACCACTTCTTGCCTGTCTCAGAGGGACATATTTATTTATCACTTGCAACAACTGTTCCTTAAACAGACTCCACATGTCTATAGTGAAGACACCATTCTGCAAATAATTTTATTCAATATTTCGACCACCAGAAAAAAACACCATGTGGCCAGGGAACCAGTAAAAAGCAAAAGCCTTATAGGGGCATACTCCTGTTTATACCTGTAAGCTAAGGCTCCCTGATTGAACCAGGTTAACAGCCCCATTCAGGGAACTCATATTCTAGAGGTCCACCTGGCTGACCTCAATACAATCACTACAGCCCTCCCCCTCTAATTCACGGACGTGGGCCTGTTCTTGTAGCTTCTTCTGGGTCAGATCCAGTTCCTCTCTCAGCCTCGGATACAGGCAGTGTGTATCAGACTAAAGCTCTCCTCTTACCCCGGAGCATCTCAGAAGAAACTCATCTCTTCTTCAGGTGGTAAAGCTGTCGATGCTGTGAGATCCATCTTAGTTTGTCTCCATCTTCAACTCCGAGGTTTCTTTAACACTAGGTGGATGGTTCTGACAGCCATTGTGGCTGTTCTGAGGGCTGGGTATGTTTTGCATCTGCCCCTTTTGTGAGTTTGTAGCTTTCATGTGGTTCACATGTTTGTTCAGATCTGCGTATGTCATGGGACCTGACCTCGCGCTGACCGTGCTGCAGTCCTCACTTTCTCCCGCACGCTGACCATGCCTCTTATCCACACCAGGCCATTCCCATGGTTCCTACATCAAACTTTGTCTCCTGAAGTAAACTGTTTCTCTTGCTCAGCGGAGTCTTGTGCCTGCATTGGCTTTCCTCATACCGTTTCACCCTTTTCTCCAGATCTGGGAAGATCAGATTTAACCTGGTGCTGTGACTGCTCCCCATTAGCAATTTTGCGGAGCTATCCCTGTTGTTGCTTGAGCTTTGTTATGATAATCAAATAGGAATCAGCTCAGTTTGGCATTGAGTGAAGTTGCCTGCTATTTCTTTAAGGCTGCCTTCAAAGTTTGGACTGCTCCTTCCACCAGACCATTAGATGATGGAGGGTATGGAGCTGAGCTTAAATGCCATTTGATTTTAGGAAATACTTGTATTCCCTGGTGTCTGTGGCCAACACCTCTGTGAGTCCTTGCAAAAGATACTCGCAGCTTTTCTATCGTTGCCCCTAACTTTGACAAATGAACTCTATGAACATCCAACTCCTTTGAGTGGGCATCACAATGACTAAGAACGTTCCGCCCAAGAAAGGACCTGCAGAGTCCATGTGAAACTGGGTCCAGGGTTTACCTAGCCATTCCCATGATTGTGGGGGGAGATGCTGGCCATAATCTTTGTCCTTGTTGGCACTCTGGGCATTGCCTCACCAATGAGGCTAAGTCTGCATCCAATCCTGGCCGCCAGACATAACTTCTCGCCAATATCTTCATTTGGGAAACCCCTGGATGACTCTGGTGGAGTTCATCCAATATCTGGCGTCAACCTTTGCTCAGGACGATCATTCTTGCTGTCCATAATCAAATGCTGTCATGTACGGTGATCTGGTCTCGCTGGGTCCAGAAAGATTTCAATTCTGGTTGTAATAGACATTTTGCTTCCCCCATCACTGCCAGCTGTTTTAATATTGTCAGGACTATCAACTTGGGTGGCAAGTTTGAGGAATCTATGGACATGGACCGTAAGATCCCTCTGTTCCCTCACACCTTTTTGTGCCCACGGTCTGATATTGTCAGTGGAGACTGGAAATGTGTCCAGAAAGTTTAAAACCAGAATGGTCTCTTCCAATGGTGGCACCATCAGTGATGTATCTGCGAGTGAGAGATGGCTCAAGGCATCTGCATTTGCCACTTGGCCTCCTGGAAGGTATTCCAACTTGGTTTGCACTTAGAATTAGAGCGCACAGCTGAATTCAACCTGAAACTAAGGGTGGCAATGCCTTGTCCTCTTTGAACAGCCCTAGCAGGAATTTGTCGTCTGGTACTATTACAAATTTTTGTGCTAAAGGTATTGGTAGAACTTTCTCATATCAAAAGATTACTGACAAACCTACTGTCTCTATCTGGGCCTATTTTAACTATGCATCACCAAAGTCCAAGAGGCATAGGCTTTTAGGGGTTCCTCTGTGTTGGGACAACTATGAGCCAACACTACCTTAGAGTGATGTATGGGGATACATCGCATGTCAACACTAGATCGCTTGGGATCATAATGTGCCAACACTTTAGACAATGATAGCTGCTTCTTCATTGCTTAAAGGTCTATATCTAGGCTATGAGACCATTTCTAAGGCTGACCCTTTTTCAATAGCAGATGTCAGGGTGCCAGGCTGGAGCCCAGGTTATGTATGAACTTTCTGTAATAATTCACAACTTGGATGAGGAAGTGGAATGGTGGGTTAGTAATTTTGCCAATGACACAAAGGTTGGTGGAGTGATGGAAAGTGTGGAGGGCTGTTGTAGGTTGCAATGGGACATTGACAGGATGCAGAACTGGGCTAATAAGTGGCAGATGGAATTCAACCTAGAAAAGTGCGAACTGATTCATTTTGGAATTTGAATTTGAATGCAGAATACAGGATTAAAGGCAGGATTCTTAGCAGGTGAAGGAACAGAGGGATCTTGCTATCCATGTCTATAGATTCCTCAAAGTTGTCACCCAAGTTGATAGATTGATTAGCAGAGCGATTGAGTTTAAGAGTTGTGAGGTTATGCTGCAGTTCTATAGAGACATGGTTAGACCACACTTGGAATATTGTGTTCAGTTCTAGTCACCTCATTATAGGAAAGGTGTGGAAGCTTTAGAGAGAGTGCAGAGGATATTTACCAGGTTGTTGCCTGGACTGGAGGGCATGTCTTATGAAATAAGGATGATGGAGCGAGGGCTTTTCTCATTGGAGTGAAGAAGGATGAGAGGTGATTAGATAGCGATGTACAAGATGATAAGAGGCATTGATAGAGTGAATAGCCAGAGACTTTTTTCCCAGGGTGGAAATGGCAATCTCAAGCGGGAATAATTTTAAGGTGATTTGAGGAAGGTTTAGGGGAGATGTTAGAGGTAGGTTCTTTAGACAGAGAGTGATGGGTGCATGGAATGCACTGCCAGTAGTAGTAGTAGAGTCAGATACATTACGGACATTTAAACAACTACTGGACAGGCACATGGATGATAGTAAAATGAAGGTTGTGTAGGTTTGATCTTAGAGTAGGATAAAAGATCGGCACAACATCAAGGGCTGAAGGGCCTGTACTGTGCTTTACTGGTATGGTGTCCACACCTATCAGCATACCCTATAAATCATGTGCTCCACTTTCCACATTTCCAGTGACAAAGCCAGTGTAGTACCTGTTTGAAGTCCAGTTGTGCTTCAGCTAGTAGGCACGTTTACATGGTTATATCATTAATTGAACATACCAACGGTCACACAGCATCTCATTAAAGGTTAAACCAAAGTCATATTCCTCTGCCAGTTGTCTTAATCTCACCAAAAATCGTAACACGGATCCCCCTGGTTTTTGAACTGCTGAGTAAAATTGAAAGCATATGAGAATTAGAGGAGGCTTGGTGTTATAATATTCTGTAACTAAATCCATCAATTCTTGAAATGTTTTGGTATATGGTGCTTCAGGAAATGTTAGGCACCTAATAACCAAAAGAGCTATAAGTCCACAAGCCGTCAGGAGAATTACACTTTGTTTTTCATCTCCTCTAATATCATTCGCCTGGCAAAAAATAACACACTCTTTCCACATATTGAGCCCAGACTTTGATAATGGAATTGAACAGCATGATGGCAGAAATGTTTATCCAAACTCAAACACAAATGTTGCAAGCAAATTTCTTCAGGAGTATATTTTTCTCTCTCGTTGCCAGTGAAATAGCTCCACAGAGAGCGGTATCCCATCACCGAGTCCACCTTTACTTACATGTGCATAGTACTTGACACTGGTCCAGCTTCCTCAGAGCCAGCTCTCAGTGTGAACACAATCTCTGACACTTCTGTTTATAACCGTCAGCCAGGGCTCCGTGATTAGACCAAAGCGATAGCCACAATCAGGGAACTCATATTCTATAAGGTCACCTGACTGACCTTGCTGCAATCTCTGCACAGTTTTATACAGATTTCTTTTGCATTGTTGTTTGTTACTCAACTTAACTGTATAAAATAATATTTTGTGGAGATAAATCTTATAGGTTTCTGGCTTGTAGAAATGAATGGTAATGTAATTCTGTCAGAAACATGCAATTTTCCATGCCAGTTTCCTTCTTATAGTCTCCACGGGTATTACTTAACCAGGCAGTAAAAATGAAAACCTCCCCGAATAATTACCCTGAGTTTCATCCAGAATTTGAGTTGCTTCTAACTGGTACACCTTTTCTCCTGTTTTGTTGCAGCTCCTCATCAAGTTCATCAGATAGTGAGCATTCCTTGTCAGAGGGTGAACTTGCCAAGGTCTTGGAAGAGGTGGAAGAAAAGAAGAAGCTAATAGCAAATATAAGGACCAAAGCTTGGCGTATGAAAAGGAAACTTACTACATTAAAGTAACTGATTTAATGTTTCTGCATAATCATGCAAATGATCATTCATTCAGCTGCTGTCTTATTAATTCAGTTTGAACTTACATTTATCAGGGAATCTCAGGCATTTGTAGAGAAATTTGAAGGTGCTCTTGGGAAGGGAAAAGGTAGAAAGTTTTATGCCTACAAAGTGATGATGATGAAGGTTAGTATCTGATATTCCTTTTATTTTAATCAATATTTATATTTTATTATGTGCTCTGTGCCCATTAATACCAATCAGCAACATATCTGGCTTGTGCCTTCCACCAATGGGTTGTAAAGAGCGGTCATAGATGTTGTTGAATCTTATAACTGTAACAGTGTTTCCACCTTCTTCAAGGCTCCTTGCAGTTCCACACCTGGATTGAACTCCCCTCAACAATGCAAGAAGCTGCCAACCAGAATTGGATGACCTGGTGCCATTGGCTTAGCTTAGACAAGTGTTATCTCAGTTCATGAAGACTACAGAATAATCTGTCCCATCAACCGACGCCACAACCTTTCATAACTCAGAGCTCACTTCAAAGTACTTGTAAATTAGGAGCTAGATAGAACAAGTCAAGTGGTTGTCTTAAATGGTAGACATTGTGGTAAGAAATTGCTAATATGATAAAATAAATTATTGTCAGCTTTTGGTAAATTTCCTTCCGACAAATAAAAAAAAATGACCAAGTGGGCTTCAGAGGTCATTTTACACAGAAATCTGCAACTTAGCTTGGCTGATGGGCTGAGCCTTTTGTTTTATGTGATCTAAGTACAGAATGCACGTAATGACACAAATTCAAATTTTACCACAAAGTAGCACAGCACATTGGAACAACAAAAGTTTACTAATATGCTGTCGTTACTATTCTAACAACAAATGTTAAAACAACAAAGCAATTAATGGAATATATTGGATGCCTAATTAGTTCTGATTCCATAACAAGTTTAAGATAAATGTAAGGAGAAAGTGAGGTCTGCAGATGCTGGAGATCAAAGTTGAAACTTTATTGCTGGAACAGCACAGCAGGTCAGGCAGCATCCAGGGAACAGGAGATTCGATGTTTCGGGCACAAACCTGACTGCCCCGGACGACCCATCGTCTCAGCCTGCTCCTGCCCAACCGAACTCATCTCGGCATACCTCGACACGGTCCTGTCCCCATTAGTCCAAGAACTCCCCACCTACGTTCGTGACACCACCCACGCCCTCCACCTCCGCCAGGATTTCCGCTTCCCCGGTCCCCAACGCCTCATCTTCACCATGGACATCCAGTCCCTGTACACCTCCATCCCCCATCACGAAGGACTCAAAGCACTCCGCTTCTTCCTTTCCCGCCGTACCACCCAGTACCCTTCCACCGACACCCTCCTCCGACTGACCGAACTGGTCCTCACCCTGAACAACTTTTCTTTCCAATCCTCCCACTTTCTCCAAACAAAAGGAGTAGCCATGGGCACCCGCATGGGCCCCAGCTATGCCTGCCTCTTCGTAGGGTATGTGGAACAATCCATCTCCCGCAACTACACTGGCCCCACCCCCCATCTTTTCCTCCGCTACATTGATGACTGTATCGGCACTACCTCGTGCTCCCACGAGGAGGTTGAACAGTTCATCCACTACACTAACACCTTCCACCCAGACCTCAAATTCACCTGGACAGTCTCGGACTCCTCCCTCCCCTTCCTAGACCTTTCCGTTTCTACCTCAGGCGACCGAATCAACACGGACATCTACTACAAACCAACCGACTCCCACAGCTACCTGGACTACACCTCCTCCCATCCTGCCCCCTGTAAAAACGCCATCCCATTCTCCCAATTCCTTCGTCTCCGCCGCATCTGCTCCCAGGAGGACCAGTTCAAAATACGTACAACACAGATGGCCTCCTTCTTCAAGGACCGCAATTACCCCCCCCGACGTGGTCGACGGTGCCCTCCACCGCATCTCCTCCACTTCCCGCTCCCCCGCCCTTGAGCCCCGCCCCTCCAACAGCCATCAGGACAGAACCCCACTGGTCCTCACCTACCACCCCACCAATCTCCATGTACAGCGCATCATCCGCCGTCACTTCCGCCACCTCCAAACAGACCCCAGCACCAAGGATATATTTCCCTCCCCACCCCTATCAGCTTTCCGTAGAGACCACTACCTCCGCGACTCCCTTGTCAGATCCACACACCCCACCGACCCAACCACCACTCCCGGCACCTTCCCTTGCAACCGCAGGAGGTGCAACACTTGCACCCACACCTCCCCCCTCACTTCTCTCCAAAGCCCCATCCCCCCCCCTTGTCTCAGCGAATCCCTCCAGCCCGGCACCGCCTTCCTGACCTGCAGTCTTCTTCTTGACCTCTCCGCCTCCATCCTACTCCGACCTATCACCCTCACCTTGACCTCTTTCCACCTATCACATTTCCAACGCCCCTCCTCCAAGTCCCTCCTCCCTACCTTTTATCTTCTCCTGCTGAACACTCTCTGCTCATTCCTGAAGAAGGGCCTGTGCCCGAAACGTCGAATCTCCTGTTCCCTGGATGCTGCCTGACCTGCTGTGCTGTTCCAGCAATAAACTTTCAACTAAGATAAATGTAAACATTATTTGTTTTTAGCTTATATGCAGTGTTATTTTACAAAACCCATAGTTCAATGAAGATAGGAGGAAGGCATAAAGGAACACTGTGGACAATGTTTTGAACCAAATAATTTTAATTAGTTTTTCATTCTGGGTTCCATCTGCGCAAGCATGCTTTACATTCTAAAGTGTATACATTTATATTTCTTAGGACTATGGAAGGCCAACAATAATTTGCATTTTTTTAATTTTAGAAATGGATCAAATTTAAAAGGGACTTTGAGAATTTTAAGACTTCATGTATACCTTGGGAGATGAAAATAAAAGAAATTGAGAGTAAGTTTGTATCTGCACAATGAATATATTAGCAGCAACATTTAGTAGCATAATGTCTATAATTACAAAGGTACCAATGTTATCTTAGGCACAAAGTTGTGTCCGCTACACATGAATATGTACGCACTGCAGGCCATGGTGGATGCCATTTTGATAATTCCATGTGCATACAGTCAATGCCATGGGCTACCAAGGTGAAACCTGAAATCATCATGACGTTAAGTGCTTACTCTGGCTTCTTCCCTTTGGCTTCAGCTATCTTGGAATACAAAATTTGGTGACCTTCTCAAGGAAATACTGGACAGTGAAGTGCGAAATATTGCTATGATCCTGCTAGAGACCATTGACATTTAAAGAGAAATCTAAACACCTCGTAATTATGGCAGAAGTACACAGATTTCATGTTCTTTTTAAAATAAAAACTAATTTTATTATATAATGGAAATAAACAAAGCAAGTCACCCTAACAACATGAGTTAAGCTATAAACTCAGTTCAATTTTATACTTCTCTCCAAGAACTTCCTTTATGCTGCAACAAACTTGAAGGTTCATTCATTTTTTTTAGGGACTGACCCATAATGAGTGGTATACTTTGCCAGAATTCATTCAAATTCTCCTCATTGTGTCAGCAATTCTCTGAGGTAATATTTTACAGAGATGCTTCTATTAATATTTTGGATATATGACCCTCAGATTTTTATACTCAAACAGCTCATAAATATTTTAACGATGCAGCTACCAGTGCAGATGTCAGTGGGTAGCTTCCCTGCCACCAATCTTTATTGATACTTTTAGACTAAGCTACTGATATTGTGTTGGGTAGGATACCCACACAATATCTTTGCTAGAACTTAATGCACAGTAACTGGATTGATTACATGTAGCTTAATAGTTAATTACATAGCATCTGAGATACCTGATAGTCTTTTGTAAGACACCAGGCTCAATTTAAATGTAAGTTCACATTACTAGTTTAGTTACAGTGTAGTAGAATATCATTAAGTACTACTGATAAAGAGCCACATTATATTAAATACTTCCATCTTGCGCTCATCAGGACAATTCACAAGAAATACCAATGTAAATGAAAAATAATGTTTATAGTGCATGAGAGGAGAGTGTGGTAGATTATCAAGTGGATTCTGATTTATAGAGATGTTGCCAAGGAGAATGCTCCAATTAATGACAACTGACAGTTAACTGTCAAACTTTATTTAAGCTTTCTACATATATGAAATGTATAAGCGATGGGCAATTAGTTGTCATTCCATTGAAGAGACATTTCTCATGAGACCCAATAAAAATGTTTGTGAGAGCTGGGCTGACTAGAGATCCCATGATATCTCCATCTACTTTGGCATTCATGGTGACTCATCTGTGGGAGTTATTGAATCAATGAATACTGAATCACACAATGGTGGTAGCTTCGAACACCATGGTGCAGTGCAGCTTAAACCGAATGTCTATGGATTAGTACTATTGCAAACAAGTTATCAACATTAAATGAGCACATGGGCATTCATTGCTATCAGTGTACAAGTCGAGTGTGGACTTCACGAATACAAGTTGTGAAGCCTCTTATGCACTTTGGTGAGAATAGCACTTAGCTCCTCCCAGGAACAGTTCTTTTGGATGGAGCTTATCTTGTGATGTCAGTAAACCCTTTCAGGTGCTAACCCTCTTAAATAACAATTACCTTCATTTTATCTGCTATGGTTTTTTTATATATCACTTCTTCCTCTGACTTCCCAGCTGTGTTCAAGGAACTCTGGAGCCTTGTCTGAAAACTTCGCTTACTCACTATATCTCCCTCCACTTGTAATACATTCCACTAAACTTATAACTTTAATTGTATCTTAGTTCACTTTCCTAATTTATTTGATACTCCTGATCAGTTATACCTCCTCCTTTCCTTTTGTTGAGAAATGACCTGAGGTTATTTATTTTGCTAAAGATGCTAAGTAAGAGCAGCCTGTTGTTGAGCACTGAAAACTATTATTTGTTGTTCATTCACTTTGAAATTTTATGCATGTAAACAGATTGAATGCGTGAGTGACATTGTGCACATTTAATCTACATATTTTCAAAAGTAATTTTGAACTGTTTGAGATTTATGGAAATATTTCCTTTATTACAGGTCACTTTGGTTCTTCAGTGGCTTCATATTTCATTTTTCTACGATGGCTCTATGGGATTAATCTGGTTCTTTTCAGTCTAACCTTTGGCCTGGTTGTAATTCCAGAGGTAAATCTGTCGTATTTGAATATGCTTCAGGATTAATTATGTCAACTTATTTGTAACTTAAAAGGTAACACTCACATCTTTTGTCAAATGAAATTAAATTCAGGAACATCCTTGAATTATCCTCTCGGATTACACAATCAAATCACCAGATTATATTTTTAAAAAATGAATGGAGCTCCTCACTTCACATTTGATGAACATCCATGATCATCTAGCTCCACCTCCACAACAATGCATGATTCCACACTGTCTCACTCAACTGTTGCTGCACCTGACATTCTTGCCTTTGTAGTCTGGACTTAATTACTTCAGTACACTCCTAGCTAGCATCCAGGTTATTTTTATCCTCTGTAACATTGAGCTCATTCAAACCTCTTCTGCCTTGAGACCTAACTCACACCTCATTCTGTCACTCATCATATCTATGCTTATTGACCTACATTGAATTCAGTTAAGCAACAGCTTGATTTTAAGGTACACATATATACTTTTAAATCCCTCCATGATCTTTATGCCTCTGATTCTGGCTTTGGAGACATATCTGATTTTAATTATCCCAGTGATCTCACCCTCATCTGCAAAGTCTGAAATTCTAAAGACATTTCTTCACAAAATCTCTCCAATCGTTTTTACTCTTTTTTCCAATGGACTGCTCCTTAAAACTTTTCCCTTGAAACAAACTTTTGGTCATCAGCCTTAATACCTCCTTGAACTTGATTTAGGCCTCACCATTGGAGAGTTTGAAGGCTCATGAAATACAGATGTTGGTCTTCCTGCCCCCTCCATACCCTATTGTCCAATCATTCAGCAACTAGCCTGCCCTTTGGCTTATTGATACTCAGAGGTGATGCATGAATGGACATTTAATGGTCCCAGACCACCATCATCAAGCAGGAAACCTTCTGCTAGTGTAGTATCAGGGAACATGGCAGACCTCCCTATGACCCCTGAACCCATCATCAGAGACAATGACACCTCTAAATGTCATCCCCGACCTCTGTAATCTGTCTCCCATGCCCCTCATCCCCTCACTAAGACTGTGCACTTACAACATTGTGAGACAGCAGTTGGTGTCAAAACTAAACTAGTGGCCCTGGTATGTTTTCTCTATATATCATAAAACTCATAAGGTTCTGTCAAGTAATAGCACAGGTATCCTGCTAGGTACTTGACTGAATCAAATCCTTTATTGGAAAAGAGTCCCTGTTGCATTTTCTGAACTTTCAATAAAATGTTACCTCCACAGAGCTGAACCCCCCAAATCTATCTACCTCTAAAAAAGATCCAAAATGTAAAATATGATAATAACATCTTATGCACCTTTATTACAACTTTAGGTGTTGATGGGTCTACCATATGGCAGCATACCTCGAAAAACTGTGCCAAGGAAAGAACAGCCAACTGCTATGGATTTCTCAGTACTTTGGGAGTTTGGGGTGAGCCTGCAGATATGCTAATAAACTATCAATAACTTTGCACAATTATATCGTCCAATTGCTTGCCAACATTTTCAAAGGTTTTACCTCTACTATGTATATGGAATTTTTTTTTCCACAAATTGATACTGTTTGTGAAAGAAATAAGAAAACTTGAATTTATAAGTGTGTTTCAGGACAATTGATGGCTCGAAGTGCCTTACAGTCATTGAAGTGCACTTTTGGAGTGTATACACTGTTGCAATACATGGGAAATACATAGCCATTTTGCACATGAGAAGCTCACGCAAACAGAAATGTGATAATGACCAAAAAACTTGGTTGTGTAATATTGCTTGAGGGATAAATATGTGCCACATCCATGGAGATACATTTCCAGGTCTTCTTGAAAAGAGTGCCATGGGAACTTATAAATCCATATGAGAGGGGAGATGCTCACTTGGTTTAGTGTTTGATCTGAAAGATGTAACCTTTGACAGCACAGCCCTCCCTCAGTGCTGTATTGGAGTGTCACCTAGCATGGGCTTCACTGCTTTCTTGCAGAGTGACTCTGAAACAAACTTGATCACTCTTTGCCCCTGTGCTACTGATCTACTGCTTCTGACAAATTATGTCTCTGTTTGTCTCTCAAAGATGCTCTCAAGATTCAATAAATGCTTCTGTGGAAAAGCTCATAAATAAACTCTAAAGCAAGAAAACTGCCCTGGAATCTGTCCCCACAGCAATGTAGCATTCCTGTGATACACTAGATTTAAAGTAGTTATCTTCAATTGTCAAGATTTTCCTTTGTTCTGAAAATCCATAAGCATAATTTAAACTCCTTATGGACAGATGTACACTTCCCATCTCCTTCAAGAATCTCAGAGAGGGATCATCCATTGCTTAGTATTTTCCCAATTCCATTTCTGGCCTTATTAAGCAAATAAATGTTGCCCTTTGAATTGCAATTACTTTAGGTCTGTTTATCAAGTTCTCAAAAGCTATATTCGCTTATCATACAATTAAAAATTTCAATCCATAAACTAAATAATGGCCTGGAATCGGATGACCAGACAGCCATTATTCCAGCATCATAAAACAAAGAGAAAGAAAAACAAAGAACTGCAGACACTGGAGATCTAAAAATAAAAACAGAAATTGCTGGAGAAACTCAACAAGTCTGGCAGCATCTGTGGGGAGTCTTCTTCAGACTCTTCAGAATGGATGAAGAGTCACTGGACTTGAAATGTTAATATAGATGCTGTCAGCCATGCTGAGTTGCTCCAGCAATTTCTGTTTTTGAGTTATAATTCCAGCATAGATAAGATAGAGAGGTTAGGTGCCGGCGCATTGCTGCAAGCGTGGAGCGGAGGAATGTTAATATAGATGCTGTCAGCCATGCTGAGTTGCTCCAGCAATTTCTGTTTTTGAGTTATAATTCCAGCATAGATAAGAGTTGCCATCATACCAGACTCTGAGGCCAAGAAATTGAAGATTCCACTAGGTAATTCCTCTTCACCTGGATCCTTCCAAAAGTCCAGAATTAAATCAGAGAATTTGGAGGGTTTCAGTGAGAGCAGGCAAATAGCTAGTCAGGAACAAGATGGTCTGTTAAGTGCATGGTCTAACTCTTGAATTATCATTCAATTGACCTCATGCATAGTTCACATGCCCCAACTGCAAATACACTTCCCACACACCATGAGCCGCTGCCCTCACCCCTGAGAACTGTTACCCCACCATTGGAACAAGAGCTGCTCCCCTGGATTGGACATACCCCACTCTCAATTTATCCTGCTCACCATGACCCTGCTGTAAACATTGCACCATTTACCGCGCTATGCTACCTTGCACCCTGGTACTCTACTCACTCTAGGCATCATTCTTCAGGTGCCCTACCCTGACCCATCTGGCACTCATAGTGGCAGAACTAGAGAGACCATGGGAACTAGCATCATTGGTTTATTGTATAACTGGATTAAAGTAATTCTGACTAACACAATTGGGCATGCTGATAAGCTAACAAAAACATGATAAAAAAAAAGTATAAAGAGTCACATATCCTTCATTCTCCTACATTCTACTTAATATTATTCCAGTGTCACAATTAGACATTTTACTGTCACCTCTGCAACAATGGTCTTCCATCCCAGACCCTGCTTAATATTATTCTAATGTCATGATTAGATATTTTACTGTCAAGGGTCTGAAGCAGGCTCTACTAACTACTGATTAGATATTTATTGTCAAGGGTCTCAAGCAGGCTGACTCTACTAACAATTAATTTAATATTTAACGTCATGTCCTAAATATTTATTGTCACAACCTGTCCCAACCTGCCATGATAATATTTAGCAGGTGAGGCTGACTTTAATAACTATTGGTATCTCAGCCTGCCATAGTGACCTTTCAACCCTAACCTTATTCTGCTAATTGGTGTAGGAGCATTCCACTATTTGTATCCCATCCTGCCACAGTGACCTTTTGACTAGTGTAGTATTTCACAAACCCCTTGCAACAGATCGTCAGTGGTCTTCATGCTTTAACCCTTCCCATGCTTTCATGCTCTTTATTTTCCATAAGTCCTGATCAGAAATTCCTCTCAGAAATGTGGAGCTCCCTCCTTGCATAAATAGAAGGGTGGTGTTTTCTTGGAAGATCCAACACTATATTTCTAAAATGTATGCATCATGATATTATACAGTCGCAATAGTATGAAAATGAATGCCCTGATATCAGCTTTAAAATGATCCATCACTATTTTTCATCTTTATTCAGTAATTGTATTCCCAGAATTTGGTTTAAAGTAATTATCCAGGTAACATTTATATATATTCATGTATATTTCTGTATATTTAATCTTGATATTCTTCACTGTCAAAAGCCCAAGTCTATCCAGGGTTCTTTATAATTCTGATCCTCTGATACTGAGAATTGTGTCTCTTTGGCTCCAGCACCATTGTCTTGGCCTTGTTTTTTCAATCTCAGATTTGGATCATTTTCATTGTTACATTCTCTAACTTGTACACTTATGTAACCCAACATGCTATTCACTTTGTTAGCTGTTGAATTGTTTTGTTTGTAAACTCTCCTTAGCTCTGAGGCTTCTTTTGACATCATACTTAGTGATTTTACAGCCACTCATAGATTATATGCATCACCATCAAAGATGCAATTGATTCAACATTTGTTGCACCACATCCAAGGCGATAATGTTGCTTTAAATCTGTAAATCAAAAATGCTCACAGTACTCCAAAAGTGATCTTTCAAATGCAGCAAGAAGTCCTTATTCTTGTACTCCAATCTCCTTGAATGTCTTCTCCTTTCTCTTCAACCCCTTTGCCATTTGCCTTTATAAACTAAACGCTAAATTTCTACACTTCTTGTATGAAAGTGCACAGGACTCTTTGACCATTAACATTGAAATATTTGATGCGTGGGTTTCCTCCGGGTGCTCCGGTTTCCTCCCACAGTCCAAAGATGTGCAGGTGAGGTGAATTGGCCATGCTAAATTGCCCGTAGTGTTATGTAAGGGGTAAATGTAGGGGTATGGGTGTGTTGCGCTTCGGTGGGTTGGTGTGGACTTGTTGGACCGAAGGGCCTGGTTCCACACTGTAATGTAATGTAATGTAATTTCATACCATCTCAAAAATACTTTTTCCTCTTTTCTATTCATGCTGTATGGGGTGTCACTTAGCTTAGATGGCTGTTTTGTTATGCAGTGTGATGCCAACAACCACTGGCTGAGGTTACTATGAAGGATCTTCTCAATGTCTCCCCTTGCCTGGTCTGGCAAGACTCTGGCAAATTTCACCTTTATTTATTATATAAATTTTAATTATACTCCATCTACTACAGTGGCTTCCAATTACTTAACCTGTCAATCTTTCTTTGCAGCCTTGTTAAATTATTCTTACTGGTGATATTGGAACCTTATATAACTGAGGAAAACTTGGATACTCTCTTTAATTAATTTGTCAAACATGATTTCCATTTTGCTAAGTTATGCTGACAATGTCTGACTATACTATGATATTCTAAGTAAATTATTATTTCCTAATTACCTCATTAAAAACTGTGGCAGGAAACACACTGTTATGGCAGCCACAAATGAAACATCATTCAATCATTAATATGTGGATGATTGATAAAATATTCTGTACCAGATTATATGCATTATTTGCAGTAAGACCATGATAGAACATTACATTTTAAAGTATATGTATACAATGATTATTAAAAACATAAATGCTTCTGTATTTTGCAGGGATATATAAAATACTCAGCGCTTTTCTATGGATATTACAATAATGAACGTATGATTGGCGTTTTCAAGTATAGGTTACCATTGTCTTATTTCATGGTTGGTGTGGGATCATTTGGATATAGTCTCATGGTTGTGATCAGAACGTAAGTATTAAGTAAACGTTTGAAGGAATGTTTGAATAATTGCATAGATGTTATCAAATCCAACAAGGAATAGGCCAAATCAGTTATTTCAGAGAAAATAATTAATGAACAGTTTTAACCAAAAGTTTTAAGTTGCATAAACCACAGAGTTTGAAATATTTTTCAGTATTATCTGAAACCCGTGCAGTAGGTGCAAATTTCAAGTATTGATATATGTACAAAATATTCAATAACATAATTTCTGTTTAGTCAACAATTTTCATTCTGTATAGAATGGCAAGAAATGCAAGAGAAAGTGGAGTTGATGGAGATGATGGAGATTTCAATTTTAGTTGGAAAATGTTTACAAGTTGGGATTACCTCATTGGAAATCCTGAAACAGCTGATAACAAGTTTGCATCCATTACAACTAGCTTTAAGGTAAGTTTATAACTCTGGCAAATTAAATCATTATTATTTGTAATGATGATGACTTTTTAGTAAGATAATTTGAAAATTATCTTGATTTGAGTGAACCTCCTCTTCTGCTTACCTGGAAATGAAGGAAACCATTGCCTTTTCAGAAACGGGCTTTCTCCTTGAATCACAGTAGTCTTATAGCAATATTGCTCACATAATGGTGTGAGGTGGGTATTCCAGGATATTGATTCAACAGTCAGGCAGAAATGGCAGTACATATCCAATTCATGATGGTATGTGACTAAAAGGAGACAGTTCAACATTGGTGCTGTTGTGTATCTTGATGGTAGAGAGCACAGAGTATGAAGGTTCTGTGAAAGTCACCTTGGTGGGGGGGGGGGGGGGGGGGGTGGGGGAGGAGCAGGGTAATGGTTACAACATTGCATCCTGTACATAGGCTGCTACAGCTGATGGTGGAGAATATGAGAGCTTGATTCCAGTGAAAAAACTGGTGGTTAAATAAACCCCTGTTTTTGGAAAGTATTCACTTCTTTGGTGTTGTAACTGTCCAAGAAAATGACATGAACATCACTGTCGGGCAACTACTTAAATAGTGTAAAGGCTTTTAGGGGCTTTAGGGTAAACCGCTTATTGTAGAGAACCTAGTCTCTGGCTTGATTTTGTAGCTATGATGTTAAAATGGCTGGTCCTTTTCAGTTGAGAGTGTGGTGCTGGAAAAGCACAGTGGGTCAGGCAGCAGCTGAGGAGCAGGAAAATCGACATTTCGAGCATAAGCCCTTCATCAGGTCCATTTCAGCTCCTGCTGATACCCATGATATTGATAATAGAGTCTTTGACAACAGTAGCAATGTCAATAGAGGTCACTAGATGATGCCATAAGAAATTTATCTTCCTATGTTTATACATAGGAATACTATGTTTATACATGTTTATAATATTGGGACATAGGCAGACTTCACACCTATTGTTAGAAAAGCTGAACTATCTTGAGAATGTAATTTAAAAGAAGTATTGGGATTTATAGATCAAAGAACATAAACCAGCATATCCAATTTTAAAATATGAAAGATTTAATTTAAAATTGCTTCATGTATCACATCTCCGTGATACTGGACTCCTTTGGCTGTAAATTCTGTGATCAGGATCTTATTCTCCATAACCACCTGATGAAGGTGTGGCGCTCTGAAAGCTAGTGCTTCCAAATAAACCTATTGGACTATAACCTGTTGTGTGATTTTTAACTTTGTCCACCCCAGTTGAACACTGGCATCTCCAAGTTATGTTTATATTAGTTGATTCTCGATGATCATGCTAGCGGAGTCACAAAGACATAGTGCAGTATTCAATCTGAGCAGGATTAGTGAAGGTAGGGTTCCTATCCAGTTTCAATGTGGGAATGATAGTGGTAGAAGGTAGATGGTGAAAGGGGAATATTAATTCATTTTGACAACTGATGTTTGCAACAACTTAAAGTAGCAACCTCACAAAGAATTTAAAAAGAAGGATTTTGGTGAAATAAAGTTGCAAACTTGATTGATGTATTATTTTTGCTCTGTTGTACCTCAGATATTAATCAGCCCGACTCATGTATTGAATGTTTGTTCTTGAAAATGTCATCTTTATAATCTGCCATTGCTAAAGTGATATAAAAATGTGGTTGCTTACCATTCCTGGCAGAAATATATTAGTTTCTCAGAAATGGATTGAGATGTGACATTCTGCAAAATTGTCTAAAATTTGTTCCCCCACTCCAATACATCTCATTGCAGCTGTATTAGACATTCCTTTCAAGCTGCAACAATAATTTTTAATCATGAAAGTACAAATTCAAGGGCAGAATGAATTTATTATGAAATTAAATGTCCTGTAATTTTCAATAATTTTCTGTACCTTTTCCAAATTATTGATTGCTCCATAATGAGAAAATTTGATAAAGATGTCTCATGTCTCATGAACTTGAGTTGTTTGAAGAAGTAACAAAGAGGATTGATGAGGACAGAGTAATGGACGTTATCCAAATGAACTTGAGTAAGGCATTTAACAAGGTTCCTCATGGAAGACTGGCTAGCAAAGTTAAATCTCATGGAATATAGGGAGAACTAGCCAGTTGGATACAGATCTGGCTCGAAGGTAGAAGAAAGAGAATGGTGGTGGACGATTGCTTTTCAGACTGGAGGCCCGTGACCAGTGATGTGCCACAAGGATCGGTGCTGGGTCCACTGCCTTTCGTCATTTATATAAATGATTTGGATGTGAGCAAAGAAAGTCTAGTTAGTAAATTTGTAGATGACACTAAAATTGGAGGTGTAGTGGACAGCGAAGAAGGTTAACTCAGAGTATAATGGGATCTTGATCAGATGGGCCAACGGGCTGAGTGGCAGATCTCAGCGATACTGCATTTTGGAAAGGCAAATCTTAGCAGGACTTATACACTTAATGGGAAGGTCCTAGGGACTGTTGCTGAACAAAGAGACCCTGGAGTCCAGGTTCTTAGTTCCTTGAAAGTGGAGTCGCAGGTAGATAAGATAGTGAAGAAGGCATTTGGTATGCTTTCCTTTATTAGCCAGAGCATTGAGTATAAGAATTGGGAGGTCATGTTGCAGCTGTACAGGACATTGGTTAGCCACTTGTGGAATATTGTGTGCAATTCTGGTCTCCTTCCTATTGGACAGATATTCTGAAACTTGAAAGGGTTCATAAAAGATTTACAAGGAAGTTGCCAAAATTGGAGGATTTGAGCTATAGGGAAAGGCTGATTAGGCTGGGGCTGTTTTCCCTGGAACATTGGAGGCTGAGGGGTGACCTTACAGAGGTTTATAAAATCATGAAGAACACCAATAGGATAAATAGACAAAGTCTTTTCCCTATGATGGTGGCGTCCAGAACTTGAGGGCATAGGTTTAGGGTGAGAGGGGAAAAATTTAAAAGGGTCCTAAGAGCCAACTTTTTCACATAGAGGGTGGTGCATGTATGGAATGAGCTGCCAGAGGAAGTGGTGGAGGCTAGTAGGATTACAACATTTAAAAGGTAACTGGATGGGTATATGAATAGGCAGGGTTTAGAGGGATATAGGCTAAGTGCTAGCAAATGGGACGAGATTAGTTAAGGATATCTGGTCGGCATGGACAGGTTGGACTGAAGGGTCTGTTTCAGTGCTATGCATCTCTCTGACTCTATGACTCTATGTAAGCTATGAATCAGAAGTATTCTGCAAATCACTTTATATTTATAGAATCGCAGAAGAGTACAGAATAACACAACACAAAGGAGGCCATGTTCATTGCACCAGGCCTTCAAAAGAAATAGTTTTTAATTCATTCAAGGGAGCACATCTTGCTCATCCCGAGTTACTCTTGAGAAGGTGATGGTGAGCTCCTTCTTGAACTGCTGTTAGGAGGATGTTCCAAGACTTTGAGCCAGCACCAGTGAAATAATGGTGACATGTTTCCAAGTCAGGACAGTGAATGTGTTGGAGAGGAAATGGCAGGTTGTGGTGTTCCCATGTACAGTATCTGCTACCTTGTCTTTCTAGATGCTAGTGGGGTTTTGGCAGTGTTGTCTCAGAATGTTTGGTGAATTTCTGAAGTGCATATTTGATGATGGCACCTAGTGTTACTGCTGGTCTTCAGTGATGGAGGGTCTGAATGTTTATGGATGTAATATAAATCAACTGAGCTGCTTTGTCTTGGACAATATGTTTGAATGTTGTTGGAACTGTGCTCATCCAGACAAGTGGGGAATATTCCATCACAGTCCTCACTTGTGCCTTGTAGATGGCTTTGGGGAGTTAGGTGGTGAGTCACTTGCTACAGGATTTCTAGCATTTTAGCTGCTCTTGTAGCCACAGTATTTATATGATTACAATTCAATTTAAGCAATTCAATTAGTCTCAGTCCCCTGCTCTTTGCTCATAGCCCTGCAAATATCCCCCTTCCAAATTTATACCCAAGTTATGCTTTAAAATGACTATTATACCTGAATCTGCCATTCAGCAGTACATTAAAGATCATAACAGCTTGCTACTTTTTAAAGTCACGTTGCCTTTGATTCTTTTGCTAATTATCTTAACCTTGGTTATTGATACTTCTGCCATTGATTCCTCTGTCAAAACCTTATGCAACTTTCAACACTTCCATAATACCCTCCTTACCATTTTCTTCTCTATGGAATAGAGCCCAAGCCCAATGTAGTTTTGAAATCTTTCATTCCTGACACTATTCTATTATATCTGTTAAACTTCTTCACAGCCCTCCTTAAGTACAGTGGCAAGAGTTGGCCACAATGCACCAATTGAAGGCTAATCAATATCTTAGAAAAATTTAGTCTAAGTTTCTCACTTTTGTGCTCCAAGTTTCTATTTCTTTAGATCTTTCTTTAGATCTTCTTAGCAGGCTGCTTAACTTATCTTGCTACCTTCAAAACTTGTGTACCCCTAGATTTCTCTGTGCTTGGACGAGTTTAAGTCAAATTGTTTGCCAACTGTATTTCTACATTTCACCATGAAGTAATTCACTCAACATTGCCGTGTATGTGCTCTAAATCACCACACCATCCTTCCCAGTACTTAGCACCAAAAATAGTTGTGTAACTGCTAAAGGGCTGAATCTTACATCTTTTATTTCTCTGTCCATTTTGTCGAGCTTCACAGAGGTTTTCTCTTCATAAGGCCTCACAACAGCTCTCACTGTACATTACCAAACTCATAGTAATGACCTATCCTGCCCCATGGTCACCCTCTCGGTCAATTCTTGCCCCATTCTACTACTGGAATAACTCACCATTGCCAGGATCTTCGGGAAAGGACCAGCAACTCTGGCACTAGTGCCATCTTTACAAGACTGCTGCGTACCCAGACGAGCATTAGCAATCTGATGTTGCTGCTCACTGGTAATGTTATGACACAACAGTCACAAACCCACGCTGCTCATGGCATATTGCAAGCATGGCTGATACTAACTCACCCATTCGATCCCATTCTCTCATGTTAGTCTTTGTTTAACCACTTGGTCACGTGTTTTCCTTATCCTTAGTTACATCTCAACTAAACACTGCCTCTAGGTCATCACAACTCTTTCACCAATGTCCATTTATTGCACGTTGCAAAAGAAAGGTGATTGTAGTGCTGCTCCAATGGACTCTTTGGCAATGGACCCTTATTTGATACTACAGCTTCCCTTTACATTCTCTTGAACAATCAAAGCATGTATCCTCAAGTCCATGTGGTGTAGGTATATCTATAGTGCTTTAAGAAGGGAGTTTCAGGATTTTGACCAAGTAACAGAGGAGGAATAATGTTATAGTTCCCAGTCAGGACAGTGTGAGGTTTGGAGGGCAACTTTCAGGTATTATTCCCACACATCTGCTGCTTTATCCTTCGAGCTGAAAGAAGTATGGTTTTGGAAAGAATTCTAAAAGTTCAGAAATGATTACTTTAAAAAGGTAGCCCATGCATTTTTAAGAAAGTAATACCTGAGCCGAAGCAGTTTCCTTATTTTTTTATATTAGATTACTTACAATATGGAAACAGGCCCTTCAGCCCAACAAGTCCACACCGCCCCTCCGAAGAGCAACCCACCCAGATCCATTCCTCTACATTTACCCCTTCACCTAACACCACGGGCAATTTAGCATGGCCAATTCACCTAACCTGCACATTTTTGGAATGTGGGAGGAAACTGGAGCACCTGGAGGAAACCTACGCAGACACGGGGAGAATGTGCAAACTCCATACAGGCAGTTGCCTGAGGCGGGAAATAAACCCAGGTCCCTGGCGCTGTGAGGCAGCAGTGCTAACCACTGTGCCACTGCACCGCCCACAAATGTTGAAGTTAAACATAAATATATAAAATAAAAGGTTGCAGCAGGCATAATGACCAGAAGCAGATGGCCTCAGGAGCCCAGCACTTCAAACCTGACCAACCGACTGTAGAATAATCAAGCTTATGTCACTGCAGGGTTTCATCTTCTATTAATAAATGGCTTCCTTCAACCTGTTATACTATAGTATAAGTGGCAGTGTCATCCCAAAGGTGATTGGGCTCAGCATTGACAGAGTGAGGGAAATGAAGACAGGCATAGAACAACAGACTGAAATGTTCTAAGAATGGATCAGAATCTGAGAATGTTAGACAGGAATTTTCCAACAATGGACTGGAGTTTATCCTTGGGTCTTTCCTGGCTTTCTCAGGACTGGACATGGTTAGAGTTGCAGACAGAAGCTGTACTGATGATTGTTCACACCCGTTAGTATCCCATCCTCACTATTGTTCCTGGTAAGCCTATCTCTGCCAGTTCGATAAATGATGGTGAATGTTATTATTATTTCAGATATGTATATTTAGCAAATACATAAACTGTTATCTTCAGTTTTACTCACAAACTCCACCTCATTTCCATGAATTTCAGACTCCTCGCTCATACACGTTTCAGAAGGAACAACACTGGTCCACCCCTTCAGTCTCCCTTTTCCCTGAAGTGTTTTAAGAGCCGTATACTATCTGTCATCAAACATGTCTATACCCAACTCTATAATATAATATGTTTATTTATGTTATTTTGACAGGAATCTATTGTGGATGAAGAGGAAAACCAAAAAGATGAAAACATTCACTTGAGGAGATTTCTTATCGTGTTAGCTAATTTTCTTATATTTTGTTGTCTTGCTGGAAGTGGCTATCTCATATTTTATGTTGTGAAGAAGTCACAGACATATGCAACGTTGGAAGAGTTAACATGGTATCAGAAAAATGAAGTAAGTGGCAAACTATAATTATAAAGTGCAAGGAAGAATAAAAGTCAAATGCACATTTATGCTCTTTTCAAAAAGCTATCTTGTTATTTATTAAGTACACTATACTTATTGGAATTTCTATTTGCACAGTGGAACATGGCAATTCCCAGTTTTTATTGACAAAGTTAATCCATTTAGATGATATGCATTTCCTACTATTGTTCAAGTGTTGGCCTTTTTTATCATACTTAACTATAGGGAAGATTATTCACAAATTTAATCTTGTATGCTATTGTGTACAGGAAAACAAAGAATGTGCTCACAACTTACCTGTTTCTGATGACCATGTGAACCTTAATGTTGAGGGTCTCCGACAAAGTTTTGGTGCCTTAAAAGCAGCAGTGTTTGTTGGCACACCAAGGAGGGATAAATTGAGGGTTGGCAGGGCAACGCAGATGGCAAACCGATGAACAAGGACAGAATGAGGGGGAGATGCTGTGTCTTGGAAGGTTCAGAAGTTCGTTGTGCTTAATGAGTAAGCAGAAAGAGTGTCGAGGTTATTGTACAACACACTCTCAAAATAGAATGGCTGCAGGCAAATATATAAGGATTGTGGAGTTGTACCTTCATATTGTGACCATTTGAAGGAGTCTCCTAATAATCAGGAGCCCAGTGGTTGGGCAAGCATATTCAGCTATGCACAATCCTTACAATTCCAGCAGATCAACAGAACAACTATAATCGAGTAATAATATTCCACAAGATCTTTAGAACTCATGGATCTAAAGTAAACTTTCATTGATTATCACCTCATGATCTCCCAGGTATGAAGTGAACAATGCAGCAAGGGATGCAAATGCAATCTATAAGCTGTCACATTGACAAAGGCCAACTTTCCTGGGATAGCAGAACTACTGTATGAAGAGAGACTGCATTGGCTTGGACTACCTTCACAGGTGTTTGGAAGAAAGAAAGGGGACCTCAGAGAAACCTATGACATTCTGTCATGCCTAGAAAGGATAAACAGGAAGGATGCTCCCGAAGACCATGGAATCCAGAACCCAGGGGTCACAGCTGAAGAGTATAGTTAAGAAGAGTTGGGAAGAATTTTCTTCAGCTAGAAAGTGGTGAGCCAGTGGAATTCTCTGCCACCAAAAACATTTGAGGTTTAAATGTTTTGAAGAAAGTTATAGTTCTTAGGGCTAAAGGGAACAAAGAGTAAGTGTGAAAGTGTACTGAGTTGGATAATGAGCCATGAGTATTGAATGGTGGAGCAGATTGGAAGAGTTGAATACCCATACTTATCTTCTCTTTTCAAGCAGCATCAATTTCCCTTAGGATGCAAGGAGTCAGGCGGGCAGAGCAGTTGGGTTTGCTGCTATTGCAGGATTGCCACAGGTAGAGCGTGAAATCTATTATCGCCATCACAGTGTCCTATCAGCATTCAACAGTCTTCAGGAATGGGAAAGGTTCCTACTCCATGAATGTACAGATAATCTGTGACCAGCCAGATAATATAGGTCTACACATACTATCCAAGGAACTGTCATGGCGCCCAAATTCTGGAACAGCACAGCACCTTTCAGCACCACATCCACATTAAGCCTCTTCAAACCCTTGCTCATGAAACCTGAGAGAAATCCACAGACTGATGCTGAGGAGAGGTACAATGCTGTACATGTTTCCACAAGGGTCATGGTGGAGCAGATCATAGAATATCTGAAGATTCAGCCATCAAGACCAGTCAAGCAGTGTGGTGCAGTACATCTTAGACTGAGTGTCTCACGTCGTAGCTCTTCATAACCTGACTCTACTAAAGGGGATGTCTTGGCACAGAATGAGATGGAGGTATGGGAGGTCTGTTGTGAAGAGAAAGCTGATGCTAAGGATGTTCTGATGGAGGAGGGAGACCCTCACAGGCACCAAGATGACAGGGCTATGGCCCAACAAATCAGAGAGGTTGCTTCTTTCTGAATGTGATGTGATGATTTTGAGGCAGTAAGCCAAGAGGAGAGCTCTTGAGGTTCTAGGTGAACTGTAGCTGTGTCACAGTGGGCCCTTCCATGAACTGAGGCTCATGCATGGCTGCAATACTCTGAGCCATCCCCTTATTAAAGCGAAAGCTGATCAGGGAGCACACCCTTGGATCAGTGAGCCCGTCCTGGAGAACTGCTCAAGAAACCCACAGAAACTGGGTCACTTGACCCGAAACGTTAACTCTGATTTCTCTCCACAGATGCTGCTAGACCTGCTGAGATTTTCCAGTAATTTCCATTTTTGTTGCAGATGTGAAATGCTCAGTTAACACTCTACCAATATCCTCCAGCTCCACACACACTTTGCCTCCTTGGTCCTTAACAGGCGCTACTCTTTTCTGAGCTTTCCTCTTCCTCTGGACATACTTATAGAATGTTTTGGGATTCTCCCAAATCTTACCAATATTTTCTCATGTCTCTTCTTTGCTCTCCTCATTGCTTTCTTAAGTTCCCACCTGCACTTTATTTCCTCTACTAAGGCCCCTGTTAAAAGCCTCTCTTTTCTTCTTAAGAGTCTGAATATTCTTAGATATCCGAGTTATCTATGGCCTATTGCTCATATATTTCACCTTAAAAGGAATGTGTTGGGCCTATACTCTCACCAATTCCATTTGAATACAGCCCTCCACCCCACCCTCCCAGAATTGTTATGTTTTGGATCTACCCAGAAGTAACTCTTCCCAGTCTACTTTGACCAGATCCTGCTTTACTGAATAAAGTCTGCATTTCCCCGATTCAAAATCCTTTCTTGCTGAAACTTCCACAAGAGACTTAGAACATACAGTTTTAACATACACATAGTAGCAACACATTGTTTGCGATGAGCATCCAGTATCCTGAGGTGTTAACAGTTCCACACTATACGTCACCAAGAAATGGTAAGAGTCACCTCTCAGGTGTGCTTTCCCTACCTCATACAGAGATTGCCGAGCCTGACTTTGGAGGCTCTTGCTGAAGATATAAGTTTTGATTCCTGCACCCTTTTTGTCATCTCTTGGTATAATTTTCATGAACTGTCTGAATGGGGCCCAATGCATAACTGTTCCAGACCTAAAATCCTGCTGTTCAATTGCTTGGACAAAGTGTGTGTCTCTGAGGGAGTACAGGCACAAACATTGCTGACGTAGCAAGACTTTCAACATGTCCCGATGGAAGGACAGTATCTCTTTGCAGTGTGCAAAGATGCTGCACAGCTTTTAAATTAGGCAATGAAGTTGGAGCCTGGAGTGGTAATTAGATTACTACAAACATTAGAACAATAAGAATGAATATACTTACAAATGTAATGTTTTATGAATTAATGTGACAGTATTGCTGAGGGGCTCTCAAAATGATTTATTCTTCCTTTGCCTACCAGAACATTCAGCTCCGAGCTTGACATTCACTGGTGGTGTGGAGAGAGTTTTGTTAATGATATTGTCTGGTGACTATGGAGGCTGGGGAAGGTGTCCTCCATGGCTTTGGGGTATAGAGAGTCCTGGCCTGGTGAAAGCATCTGCACAGATGTAGGAATATTCTCTTCAACCTGATCTGCTCCAAGTAATGGGATCTCTGTGGAGGGGAGTTCGGGGAAGGGCATCTCTCTAACATCCTGAGATAAAACTCCTGGGTGCCTGTCTGTCGCTCCTCCTCATTTTCAGAGCCAGTTGTCTCCTTCAGAAGAAAGGATACCTAGAGTGAGGTCAAAGTGCTTATCCCGTGTCACGGTGACAATAATACTGAGCAGCACAGATGATAACAAAGGAGTGCAGGTTCAGGCATTTATCCAGCAGAATGTTCTGATGGATCTGGATCTTCAAGGCAAACACTGCTAGTCTTTCCATGATTAAGTCCTTGCATGCCAAAGCCATCACGTTAGACAGAAGATGGATAGAGTGCTCCATCTTTTGCTCCAGTTTAATGATGGCCATGCTAAATTGCCCGTAGTGTTAGGTAAGGGGTACATGTAGGGATATGGGTGGGTTGCACTTCGGCGGGGCGGTGTGGACTTGTTGGGCCGAAGGGCCTGTTTCCACACTGTAAGTAATCTAATCTAATCTAATCTAATCTAATCTAATCTAATCTAATCTAATCTAATCTAATCCCTGTCTCATGTCCCTTGCTTGTCTCTGCAAGGTGAACTTGTGAAGCTTATGACTTTGTACATGGCTAGATCTTCCTCATGGGATTCAATAAGTGCCTGCTTTCAAATAACATTTATATGTCAGAGAGCTTGGCTGCTACTTCTTCCAGCAGATATGAACATGATCCTTTATTTTCTAGTTTATTAAGAAAGAGGTTACTATTAACTATTTCCTTATTTTCCTAACTATTCTATGAAAGTAAAGCTTAACATTTTAACTCTATTTCTCTCACTATTTTTTACCTAAGTTTTGTTTTGTATCTAGGTACCTTTATATTTAAGATGGCACTGTGTATGGTCACATTATGCACTTTTCACTCCTGTACTTCTGTATTTGAGTGCATGTGATAATAAAGTCTGAATCTAAATCTGAATCTAAATCTAAATCTAAATCTGAATCTAAATCTGAATCTAAATCTAAATCTGAATTTAAATCTAAATGTCAGTGAAGTGTTCTCCATGCTGTGTCCTAAGTATAATTTATCAAAAGTAACCACCATTTTGGCATTCTTTGTGCTGTTCAAGAGTGCAGATAAACACTTTACTGGTGGCTCCCTTGAGATGTCATCAGCTTCATTGGACAGTCTCAGGGGCCTGTTCCATTTTATTGTCTGTTGACAGCAGATGTAATAAAGAGAGAATTAATTGATGAAGATGCGCAAACACAATGTATGGGAGTGTGTGAGAGTGGCTGTATTTCTGAGAAGATCCAGAACGCAGTCTTCCTCACTGGCTTTTGCCATTCCAATCTCTCCATTGGCATGGGACAATTTTGGGTCCTCACCTACCAGTTGGGTCACATCTTCTTCAAAAGGTGGCATGGAGATGTAGATCAGGAACCCATCTGCCAATCCTGGTCCTTCTCTTTATTCCTGTGTGCCAGCATGTCTTGCAATGAGTGTGATGGGAATATGTACATGAGAACTTGATGAGCCTGAAGTCCAGCTAGGTGATCCCTCCCAGTAATTGAATGAGAAATGCAGTACCCAGGAAATCTTAGAAGATTGTCAGTTTAAGTTGGATGTGAGCCTTAGTTCACATCATTCATCATATGATGGTGAGGTTAGCTCACCAATTTAACAAATCATTACAGTGGTGGAGGTAGATTAATGGATAGCCCTTTGAAATTAAGGTTGCAATGCAAAGATAATGGTACTTAGCCTTGTGGGGCACAGGAAATCATTCATTTACTTCCTGCACTGAATCCTGGTGTATCAATGCAACCGAGAGGTGGCACTGACTTCTGACAGGATCTGGGAGCAGGATGACTGGATCTGATAGGATTTGAGAGCAGGATGCCTGGATCTGATAGGATTTGAGAGCAGGATACCTGGATCTGATAGGATTTGAGAGCAGGATGCCTGGATCTGATGAAAGGGCTTCTTTTGCCCTTCAGGTTCTGGACAGCCTAAAGCAGAACCGTGATTAAAACACAGAGCCATCTAATGAGGCTTGGCAGACATCTCTGTGGAACATGGGTATGGAAGGAAGACCAATGCCTGACCTGGTTTGCAACATAGGGTGGTCTGGGTGGCCTTTAAAAATGTTACCAGAACCTTTAATCCTGAAAGGTGCATGCAGAGGCAAGAATGTTCGCTTGCCAGCCACAAAAAAATTGTTTGCATGCAAAACAATTCAAATTTGAATTAGCTTTATTGTCACATGTACTCACATGAGTACAGTGAAAAGTTTACAAGTTGCCATTACACACCTTCACAGATACCAAGGTGTGTAGGTACAGATTTGTAAGTACTGGAAGAAGTGAGCTGAAGAATGAATGATCACCCCAGAAACCTTGCCATGGATCATGGCCCGCTGTAATGCCATCTAAGAGATCTACTGCCACACATTAACTCCAAAATAATTTTAAACAGCTTCTGTATAACCATTTCATATTGCTCTATGATTTGTTCTCTCATCTATAGATCAGTTCAGAAGGGTTCATGTTTATTGATTTGACTGAATTCAATATAGATTTTGTAATGCAAATTACATTTGCAGATATCTTGTCAGTAAGTTGACAGAACAGTGACAATGACTATTCTTTCCTATTGCTCTTCCTGCAGATTGATATCGTCATGGCTTTGTTGGGAATGTTTGTTCCTCCACTGTTTGAAACCATTGCTGCTCTGGAAAATTATCATCCCCGTATTGCACTGAAGTGGCAGCTTTGGCGAATGTTTGCTCTTTTTCTCGGTAACCTGTATACATTCCTGCTGGCTCTTATCGATCAAGTCAATGCACAGGTGAGCTATTATCTTTGTTACTTTGCTATATCCTTTGCTTTATTTTTGATTCATTGCACTGGTTAACCATGGCTTCAATTTCCAATAGCAGTCTTCACTGTGACTGACAGGACAGGAGATGAGGCAATGTTGGGCAGAAATGATTAGATAGGAAACCTTATTTGCTGCAAAGCCTTAGCTGATAGGTATTATTTGGATATTGGCAGTAATAATGTTTATATAGCAGATGGAACAACTGTACATCTGACCCTCCACTGATGTAGACACTTAGCTGTATTGGTTGCTATGTAGGTGTGATATGTCTTTAAATACAATGGTAGAGTACCGGAGGATGCAGACAATTGGATTTTTCAAGTTGATGATCACTCTGGTGTGATGCCTGTTGTGTAGTTTCACATATGGAATGATATAGTGCTAAACATCAACAAAATGGTCCTGGGCTTGATATTGCAACATGTCTTAAGTATTGAAGCATCTACATGTACTGAATGAACAGGTCTCCTGTAAAGTGCATCAGTAATCCAGTGAATGCATGCCCAACTTCCCTGGCTGATATTTCACGTGATCCATATTGCTGCCTGAAGTAAGCAGATACCGTAAAAGATGAGAGTAGCTGTTACACATCAAAACCACAAATAGAGTCCTGGTTTCAAAAGCAGTATAAAAAGTTAATAGTTCCATGGAATTCTTGCATATGATGCATGAATATGATTGAATTTTTCTTTTTGCTAATTTTTTTTGTTTTCAACCATTTTATAAAAAGGGAAAGTGAGAGAAGGCTAAACAGGGATATAAAAACAGGTTGTAAGAACATTCTGAACCAAACTGTAGAAAAGTGTCTTCATTCAGATTGTTTTGAATCTTTGAAATTGTCTAACATATGAGCATATGATGTAGGAACAGAAATAAACAATTTCCCCTTGAGAACGTACTCTGACATAATTTAACTCAGGGGAGTGCACTGATAATCATGTCCCACTGTTCCTGAAGAAAGGTTGTACACGAAACATCAACTTCTCCACCTCCTGATGCTGCCTGGCTTGCTGTGTTCTTCCAGCCTCCTGCTTGTTCACAGTTCCACAAGCTGTCACAAAACGTTTAAAATCCTAATGAGACCACTAAAGTGACCAATTTGTTTTGTCTGACTGCTATGCAGGACTAAAGCAGTTCACACCAGGCTTTGTCATTAACAGAAAATAACTCAAATGGTTGTAACACACTTAACTTTAATACATGGCAGAGAAAAGAAGGATTAATAATCTATAACTATGTAAATTAAACTATACCCCTTTAAAATTGACACACTAATTCACAAATACAACAAAAGACAGACAGTTTTACACATATATTATTGGTGGAAAAATATAGACCGTGAGCAGAATTCAGATCAAATGTCCGCATCACAAGGGTGTGTTAAATTATCTTTCATAGTTTCCTTGAGTTTTATCAATAATGTCTGTAAAACAATGGTTGCCTTTCACTTTAGTGGTTTATCTGGTGAACCTAGACCTTTCCTTGAATTAGAATTCTTTCCTTTAAGTTTTCTTGCTTTTTCTGGCTTTTTGCTCAAAAGGGAAGAGAGAAAGATGTCTTCAGTTTGCCGGCTCTGGTGGTCTCTGGCTGTTCTGCACATACAGGTCTATAACAAATTGCAGCTCAATCAACCTGTCAAGACCATTTAGATTTTATAAACTTCAACTATGTCTAACTCTTCTAAGCTTCAATGGAAACAACGCCATCCCATACAATCTTATAAGATATCCCATTTATTCCAGGTATCAATCTAATCAACCTCATTTGGACTGTCTCGAACACATTTACAACTTCCCTTAAATAAAGAGACCAAAACTGCTTGTTTTTGACATATAGTCTCACTAATGCCTTTTGTAACTGAAGCATAATATTCTTACTTGTAGGTTGAATTCCCCTCATCGTAAAGGATGAACCCTTTTAGCCTTCTTGATTACTTGCTGTAGCTGCGTACTAACACTTTGTGATTCAGGCATTAGTACACCTAAATCTCTCTGCACCTTGGATCTCTGTTTTCCATTTAAGCGAAACACTGCTTTTTTAATTCTTTCTAATGAAATGCTGAGGTCTACTTGAAATAGGCTGCAACGATGGAACTTTCACAGCGTTTTAAAGCTTACAGGCAATCTCCACATGAGTCTGCATGTTAGCACTTCTACAGAGTCACAACATGTTTTTTCAGTTGTATGGCCAGCCTTTGATCTTTCAAAGACAAGGGCACTTAGCCTCTGGAGCATTTTTGATGATCAAATGAAATACATCCCCAGTTGCTGTAGACATCCACTTCCATAAACCTTGATGTAGGGTCCACACCATGGATGCGATTAAAAGAAGACAAATTTTCTTTCAGCTTCCATTCAGACATCCTATCTGGCTATTTTCCCCTTGACTCAACCCCAGTGCACAAATAGAACGGCTGGAAGTGAGAAAGTGGTGTCACTGGGAGGATGTGAGTTATAATGCCACAGGCTCATCAATGGCCTTGTAAGGTCTTGGAAGGTCAGTGTTGAGCAGCACCCAGAAGGTAAGTCTCTAACCCTGTACAAAGCAACATGGGCAAGAATCCAGCAGGCTACATACCCAAAAGAGCAAGTACTTAGTCGCATCAGACATATCGGTACCCTCACAGTTTAAGTGAGAAGAGAGTATGACTTAGGAAGGCAAAGCTCCTGTCAAGTTATACTGTGGGAGCTAAAAGCCCACTCATGCATTATACTCTCCTTATCCTGCTGCAGTTGCACATGTTAGTACATGCTCAATAACTGGGAAATGCTGTAGAAAGGAGGTGAAGTTCTGGGTTTGCTCCAATGCAAGGCCATCCAGGATGTAGTGTTGGATGTGGTGGAGCAGAGCTTCCTGTGCCAGCCTCTGATGTCCATGGGAAGTAATCAGCCTGAGCCCCTTACAGAATCCCAATCTCAACTCATGATAAATCTAAGCATCTCAGCATTAGAAGTGCAGGTTCAGCAGCTAAGTGTGATTTCCCACTTTCTTTTAAATGAATTGGCCAATACTCAGATAGCTCCCTACTGCATGCATGCCAGTTTCATCCTAACATCAACCAGGGACTAAATGTTCCTCTTACCTGCCAATTGAAAAGTTAAAACCGATCTAATGAAGCTTTTTAAAAGGCTCTGCAAATGGCTGTGGAGACATTCCAATGAAGGTATAGCAGGTTCAAAACACACCCACCTACCATCCCATTGAATTGCATTCTGATGGTCGGGGGATTCAGTGCTGGCCTCCAGGAAATGGTTTCCGTAAAATGCTTGAACTCATTCTTTTTCTGTGCCTACTGGCAATTGAAAATCTGGCCCAAGTATGTGTTTCACGTCTCTGCCATTTCCTTGCTTTCTAGTACAATTTACCCTGCTTTTGCCCACAGTTTGGTAGAAAGATTTATGGTCTGCCTTTATATTCCTCACTTTATATTTTCTCTCTCTTTATTTGTTTCTTTTATGAGTTCACTCAATCCTCATGTTTGCTGCTTTTTCAGAACATTTTACAGACCTATTCACAGTCATAGAGTCATCCAGCACAGCAACATACCCTTCGGTCCAACCAGTCCATGCTGAACATAATCCCAAACTAAACTAGTCTCACTTGCTTGCTCCTGGCCCATATTCCAAACCTTTTCGATTCAGGTACCTATCCAAATGTATTTTAAACATTGTAATTGTACCCACTTCCTTAGGAAATTCATTCCAAATGCAATCGACTCTCTGTGTAAAAAAAAATTGCCCCTCATGTCCTTTGTAAAACTCTCTTCGCTCACCTTAAAAATGTGACGCCTAATCTTGAAATCCCTCATCCTAGGGATAAGACAAATGACATTAACTCTACCTATACCTGTCATTCTTTTATAAACTTCTATCAGCTCACCTCTCAAACTCCTACACTCTGGTGAGAAAAGTCACAGCCTATCCAACCTTTCTTTGTAACCTAAACCTTCCATACCTGGCAACATCCTGGAAGTCTCTTTTGAACCCTCTCTAGCTTAATAGTATTCTTCCCATAACTGGTGACCAGAACTGGACACAGAAGAGGCCTCACTAATGTTGTCTAATTCCTCTAATCAAATACAATAACATTTTCATTATTCAGTACTCCACTGACCTGAATAGTTGACAAACCAGGAACTTCAATATCCCCTTTAAGCATCATGTTACTGACATAAAATACTGGTGCTGTTGGTCTGAAGTGATTGTAAAAGAACTGGTTAAAGGTTTGCAGTACTATTCCCTCATAGTTTACAGTGAACTAGTCAAAGATGGAAGGATCTCAGAAAATCTCTGTAAGTTGCAGCATGTGGCAAGATATGTTTTAACTTGATTTCTATTGCTGTTACAAATTGCTTAACCTATGTTTTTGATGAACTGGTGCATCCAGATTCTGGTGTGCTCTGGAGAATGCGAAAGTAGACATACAGGAGAAAGCCATTCTCAATTATAAAGAACCTGTAATATGAACAGCTTTGAGGGCCTCTAAACACAATGTAATGAGGGTTTATGCATGAGAAATTTGTCAGTATTTGCTGGGACCAGGTGTTGAGTCTGTTTTGCATCCAACCAAGTTTAAGTGAATCTATTCCAATTGCTGATTAATCATGAAACTGTTTCGTACATGCATCAATGTGTTTGCATTCATCCCTGCATTAACATAAGCTATCTGTGTGTGTCTGGTGTCCAGCCTTGTTTCTCAGATTGCATAGAAACGTTTTAAATTGTAAGCTGCTGAGGAAAGGAAATTAAATCTAGAATAAGGCAATCAAATTAACTCTACACTCTCCTAAATCCTGATAATTTTCTAACAAAAATGTTGGCAACATTCAATCATGTTAGGGGCTGCCAGATATTCCAACATATGGGATAGGTTTTCAGCCCTTACTTGGTCATATCCCAAAATTATTCAGTAACCTGAAAGCTGGGTTGGAGCAAGGCTGAACCCAAGTGGCAGGCAAAAATTGTTACAGCTGAGCTCAAGATCGAAGTACATTGTTTGCTAAACAAATGCCTTAAAATGTAGACAAATCTGTAAATACTGCAGTGTACTGTGGTTGCTGGAAATCTGAAATAAAGCTGGAAACTATTGCAGATGCTTAACCAAAGCTCTTTGGAAGAAGAGTCATATTAGATTTGATTCTGTCTCTCTGTCTACAGTTGCTGCCTGAGCTGCTGAGTTTCTCCAGTACCTTCTATTATTATTGCTACAGATATGAATTCAAACTCTGAAAGTGTTTTTTTTGCCTTTATTCAGTTGGCAGAGGAAGAAAGTATAAAGAATAAGACTTTAGCCATGATGAATTCCTTCAATTTTACTAATTCAACCTCTGAAAGCATTCCTGTAATAGATCCTGCAGATTTTCCCAGGGGACCTTGCTGGGAAACAGGTGTTGGATTGGTAAGATATTTGAGCCCATTCTGTAGAAATGGTTTCTACAATTTTCTGCTTTATTGCATTCAGGTAATTTTCACATCATAGCTCAAGATGCATCCTTGTATCACTGAACCTTCATTGGGTTTCAATGTGTAGTAATGGGCTTATTTTAATTTCCCGCATCCTTGTGGGAGTGGTGATAGTTAGGTGGTAGAGCGCTTATATAGTGAGGTGGGAAGGAATGGGTTGGTAATCCAGTCACCTTCCTGATTCTCCAAGATAATCTCAGGGGTGGGAAACCTTTAGCCAACATTGTGTTGGGGTGTAGGGAATGTTGTAATTTAAATTCAGATCAACCTCCCATGATCTGGATTGATTCTCCTGCTTCACAAAGGAAGCTGCTGCCAGGAAGTGACACCCTTGTGGAAGACCCTACTGTCCTTTCAACAAATATCCTCTTTGCCAGGCATGGCTGCCTGGCCTAACCAAGGCCTTCTGACTTGCTGTATTCCGAGGCTCCACGGCTACCCATTCTCCTAGGTCCACTGCAGTACTGACAGCAGCCATCACGTGTGGTGGAGCTGCTGATACCAAAGATCTGTGTTTCCTGGTTAGTCAGCAGTTCTTGGAGATAGGACATCCCTCCTACTGGACTTGAGAAAGCTGGCGCCAACCAGACAGCTAATTGATTGACTTTTAATTGTGTTAGGGTGCTTAGGTATGGTGTTGGCAATGTTGCCATTGGTGATGGACCACCACCCTGCCATTTACCTCAACCTCATGTACTTAGCTCATTATTATTTGGTTAATTCATGACTTGTCAATAGGGAGAAAGCTATACACTTTTTGCTTCAATCACAATTTTGTTTAGATAAAATGTTGCTGAAGAGTTAAAGCTTAATATCATTGAAATTGCTGATAATTGCATTCTTTGCTGCTTAACATGGCCTTTAATTTGCAGGAATTTACAAAGCTTACGGTCTCTGACATTCTCGTAACGTATGGCAGTATATTGGTTGGAGATTTTCTACGTGCTCTCTTTGTCAGATTTATTAACTATTGCTGGTGTTGGGATCTGGAGTATGGATTTGTGAGTACATTTTATGAAAATAAACATATAGAATATGATATGCATACAGCTGTTGCTTCACCTCTATTAACATTGCTGCATTTACCCTTTAAACTTTAGCCTTCATACACTGAGTTTGACATCAGTGGAAATGTTTTAGGACTTATCTTCAATCAAGGAATGATATGGTAAGAAATCTTTTTTGTTACAACTGTACAATTCATTCTAATTTCAGTGGCACCCATGAGACCACATCTTAAATTCATGTGTGAAGCTTTGGTCTTCTTATTTAAGCGAGGATGTAAATGTATTGGAGGCAGTTCAGAGGAGGTCTACTAGATTGATACCTGAAATGAGTGGGTTGTCTTATGAGGATGTTAGACAGGCTGGGTTTGTTTCCACTGACGTTTAGAAGAAAGAGGAGCAGCTTAAATGAGGAGTATAAGATCCTGAATGATTTTGACAAGGTGGATGTTGAAGAGATGTTTCCTGTTGTGGGTCAGTCCAGAACTAAATTTGGGGACTCCGTTTCAGCACAGAGGTGCAGAGAATTCTTTTCTCTCAGAGTAGGGGTGAGACTTTGGAACTCTCTGTCCCAGAAGGCAATAGGAATGGCATCATTGAACATTTTGAAGGCAGAACAGGAGACAATCTCATTAGACAATGGAATCAAGGGTTATTGGGTAATAACACAAACAGGTCAGCCTGGATCTTAGCAATGGCAGAGCAGGCTCAAGGCACTGACTGGTCTATTTCTGCTTCAGTTTCAAAAGATTGAATGCTGCAATAAGGCTGTCTAGTATTGCTCAATGGAACCACTAAATATACCACTCGAAATCCTTTGAACAGGTGTGGTGGTAGAAACCAACTTAAAAAATAAATATAATTAAGTGAAAGCACATGCAGCCATTTTATGTTTGAGATACATCCATTGTATCTTTTGTGCAAGATAGGTCAACTAAACAAAAGAAGTTTTCAAAGACCCGAGTGGCATCCAATTTCCTTTACAAAGCAATTGCAAGTCAGGACAATTTTCAGATCTTCATTGATTTCCATGGTGTTCATCTGTGAACTCTTTCCACAAGCAGCGAATTAACAGGCCATCTCTGGGTTCATTGTCTGGATTCCGAGGCTGCAGGCCATCTGTGAGCCTATAGCCTCGGAAACAATATAGTCTCACTATCAGGGATGGCTGCTGCCAGAGCTGGCTGGGAATGGCAAAGGAGACTCGACCTTGATCTGCCCTCTGAAGAACATAGAATATTACAGTGCAGTACAGACGCTTCGGCCCTCGATGTTGTGCCGACCTGTCATACTAATCTGAAGCCCATCCCACCCACACTATTCCATGTATGTCCATATGCTTGTCCAATGACAACTTAAATGCACTTAAACCTGTCGAATCTACTACCATTGACGGGCAAAGCATTCCTTATCCTTACTACACGCTGAGTAAAGAAACTACCTCTGACATCTGTCTTATACCTATCTCCCCTCACTTTAAAGTTGTGTCCCCTCGTGTTTGCCGTCCCCATACTTGGAAAAAGGCTCTCCCTGTCCACCCTATCTAACCCTCTGATTATATTGTATGTCTCTGTTAAGCCACCTCTCAACCTTCTTCTCGCTAACGAGAATAGCCTCAAGGCCCTCAGCCTTTCCCCGTAAGACATTCCTTCCTTACCAGGCAACATCCTAGTAAATCTTCTCTGCACCCTTTCCAAAGCTTCAACATCCTTCTTATAATGCGGTGACCAGAACTGTACACAATACTCCATGTGTGGCCGTAATAGAGCTTTGTACAGCTGCAGCATAATCTCCTGGTTCCAGAACTCAATCCCTCTATTAATAAAGGCCAAAACAGTGTTTGCCTTCTTCACAACCCTGTCAATCTGGGTGGCAACTTTCAGGGATCTGTGTACATGGACACCGAGATCTCTCTGCTCATCTGCACTCCCAAGAATCTTACCATTAGCCCAGTACTTTGCATTCCGATTACTCCGTCCAAAGTGTATCACCTCATACTTGTCCACATTAAACTCCATTTGCCACCTCTCAACCCAGCTCTGCATCCTATCTATGTCTCTCTGCAACCTACTACATTCTTCGTCACTATCCACAACTCCATCAACCTTAGTGTCGTCCGCAAATTTACTAACCCACCCTACCAAGCCCTCATCCAGGTCATTTATAAAAATGACGAACAGCAGTGGACCCAACACCGACCCTTGCGGTACGCCGCTAGTAACTGGACACCAAGATGAACATGTTCTATCAACTACAACCCTCTGTTTTCTTTCAGCAAGCCAATTACTGATCCAAACTGCTATGTCTCCCACAATCCCATTCCTCCGCATTTTGTATAATAGCCTACTGTGGGAACTTTATCGAACACCTTGCTGAAATCCATATACACCACATCGACCTGTTTACTCTCATCTACCTGTTTGGTCACTTTGTCAAAAAACTTAATAAGATTCGTTAGGCACAACCTACCCTTCACAAAACCGTGCTGACTGTCCCTGATCAGATTATTCTTTTCTAGATGGTTATAAATCCTATCTCTTAGAACATTTTCGAACACTTTGCCAACAACTGAAGTGAGACTCATTGGTCTGTAATTATCAGAGTTGTCTCTACTACCCTTTTTGAACAAGGGAACCACATTTGGTATCCTCCAGCCTCAGGCACTATTCCTGTACTCAGCTCTACTTTCAATGCACTTCCTAGTTAAGAAGTACTTAAACAAAAATGGTGGTCACAGCTGTCAGGTCACCCCTGTGTAGGGGAAGCTCCTCCATAGGATAGTCTATGGAAGCAGCTGTTGCTAGCTGTTAACTTGAAGGCAGGAACCTGTCATCCCACTGACCAGGCACTAAGCTTATGAATTTCCACCTGGTCTCACACTCAAACCTATCCTGCATGACGTCTGCTTGAATTGATGACCCATTCGCTGAGGAAGATTATGTAAGGCATGGTACCAGATGTTTGATTGTTTTAAACAGAATTGTCCTTTATTAATGATGTAGCACAAGGTACTTTACCTGTATTTTCCTCTATTAAAATTATTGTTCTTGAATGTACAAGAACTGACACCGGTTAATTGACCATTCAGCTCTATTTTCAATGCACTTCCTAATATCCTTAACATACCTTACAGGTATTTATGTATTTAGATCAGATTCCCTACAAGTCCACACCAACCCTCCAAAGAGTAACCCACCCAGTCCCATTTCCCTCTGACTAATGCACCTAACATTATGGGCAATTTAGCATGGCCAATTCACCTAACCTGCACATCTTTGGATTGTGGGAGGAAAGCGGAGCACCCAGAGGAAACCCACGCAGACACAGGGAGAATGCGCAAACTCCACACAGGCAGTCACCCGAGACTAGAATTGAACCTGGGACCCTGGTACTGTGAGGCAGCAGTGCTAACCACTGAGCCATTGTGTTTTATATTTATATACTCCCTCTCTGAAAGAGCCAAATCTAGTTTTTGTTTCTAAGCTCAACTTTCAACCCAATGGCTCAGCATAAGAATACGTTGAATTGCTCTCTTAGGGAAAGGACTTGACTTTATGATTATCTGGAAGGAAGGAACTAGGACACCAATGGATTAGTATAGTCTAAGTAACATGGTCCTCCTGAGAATTCAATGTAATCTATATTATCTATTTGTAGTACCAGTTAATACTGGTATATCAAGATTCTCTTATTGTTACAGAAGGCTGTATCTTATTATTTTATTTAAGTCCAAGTTGCAAGTTGTTTTTCTTTGGAGGAATTTCTGCCACAAAGTTATCTTGCTGTACCTTACCAAATTCACCTCATTAAATAGCTACCCTATCCCTATGAGGCACCTCATGTCCAATTCCCACTTTGCTAAGCACTGTCCTTAGAGCAACTAGCCACTCCCAGAATTCACCAGCACCATCTGTAAAAGCCATTGGTGCACCCGGACATGCTTTTTTAGTCCGGAGCTGCCATGCTTGATTGCTGACAATTCCTCCAGACAGAGAAAATCAGCATCACTCTCCTGGAGATCCTGCTGGAAAAGGGACTTCCTCTTCTCTCAGGACAAGCAGTGGAGGCCATGACACCAGACCATGCCAGTCTCGCCTAGGGTTCCCACCCGGATCACTGCAGTCTCAGCTGTCTGGAGGAATACACAGCAATGTAGGAAGAAGGTTAAAACGTCTTTTCACTCTACCATTGTAAGTGCCACATCTTCTGTCTGTTACCTCACACTTACTCTGCTACTGTAAATGCTTCTCCCAAGTCTCTACCATTCTCATTACTGCCTGCAACATCTTCCCTTACTTGCTGCCGTCCATCCTAACTCCCAACACCACTCACCCTACATGCCCCTGTGCTACCTAATCATTTGCTCAGGACACCTCCCCACTTACTTCAATAGCAATAGCTGTGTCATCTCCTCTCAGCTCCAATAATACCGACCTGTCTCTCATTCCAGGCGGAAAACAAACCCCCAATAGGGCAGTACGATTTAACATGGGTCGTGGGCTGCCTGATGTTCCTTCCGTATCCTGACTCTGACTGCCCCCTGTGTTTGACTGGCTGTTTCCAGGCCTCTCGGCTAGTATCGAAGGCTGGCATTACCTTACTGTTCCAGGGCCTCCCGAACAAAGGCTATCCTCCTTTACTTGACTGAGAACTGCTGACAACCATGACAAGTTTCCTTCCTTTGCATCTGTGTTAAACAAGACAGAAGTTATATAAACCTTGTATCTCTGGCTAAAGGGGTCTAAGCACAAGAAGGCAATGCCAAACAATCCAATACAGAGATGCTGTAAGCATCTAGGTAGGGTCAAGTGAGTCAGCGAGATGACAGCAAGAAAAGAGATAGTCCATTCTGTGAGGTATCTACACGTTTCTGAGTATACAGTGTCTTAGCTACAGCGTTGCAATGTTAGTTGCCAGTGCAGTCCGAGGTGCAGTATTGAAATGCAGAAATGCCCTGAAGCAGTCCATGTTCAAACACAACAAGATCTGGACGATATCTCAGCTTGAGCTTGCAAGTGGCAAGTAGCAGTCAAGCCATACAAATGCCAGGCTATGACCATCACCAATAAGAGAGTCTAAACACTACCCATTGACATCCAATGGTGTTACCATCACAAAATCTCCCAATATCAATACCCTGGGCATTACTGTTGACCAGAAACTCAACTGGATTCGCCACATAAACACAGTGGCAGCAAGAGCAGGTCAGAAGCTAGAAATAGGCTAGGTGGGTAACTCACCTCCGACTCCCCAAAGCCTGGGCACCATCTCAAGGCACATGTCAGGGGCGTGATGAAATACTCCCCACTTGCCTGAATGGGTGCAAGTCCAACAATACTTAAGAAGCTCGATGTCATTCAGGAGAAAGCAGCCTGCTTAATTGACACTACATCCACAAACTCCCTCCACCACCAATGCTCGGTAGTAGCAATACATACTGTCTATAATATACACTGCAGAATTTCACCAGATCCTCAGATAGCAACTTCCAATCCCATGATCACTTCCATTTAGAAGGACAAGGGCAACAGGTATGTGGGAACACCATCACCTTCAGGTTCCCCTCCAAGCCATTCTTCATCTTGACTTGGAACTATATCACCGTTTCTTCGCTATCCCTGGGTCAAGATCCTGGAATTCTCTGTCTCATGGTATTGTGGGTCAACCCACAGAAAGTGACTGCAGTAGTTCAAGAAGACAGCTCACTACCACCTTCTAAGGGACTACTAGGGTTGGGCAATAAATGCAAAAAAAAAGTGGATAGAAGATGTGCCATGAGGTTTCTTAGAATTTGGCATGTTTCAGATGCGGGTATCCATGGATGTGGGTTGTACGTGGTCAATGCCTGTGGAACACATCCTGGGATGTTGGTACCTGATGTCTAATATAGAGCTCATTTGAAGCAAATGGCGAGCTGAATTTGTCAGGTATTTGCTCTGGTTTCTATGTCAAGCTTTTGTGATATCTGGCTTGTTTGATAAATTCTGTAAGATAGAAAGCTGAATATCAATGAAGTGAGTTAACAAAGTATTTAGTAAACTTTAATCGCTCTTGATTGGCAACTTAGCATTACCTAGTGAGAAACATGCCATGCCATTTCTGAAAATTCTAAATGTTGGATGGAAATGCTCCCTGTGTCAAGACTGGCCTTGTTGGACTTCTCATCTGATTCTGCTACAAATCTCACCATAGCCCACGTCATTCAGATCCCTATAAGGTTCTGTCCATGATTTTGTTGAATATTTGTAGTATTTGATTTTCTTTTACTCACTTGTTGATAACAATCAGATTTAAAACCATTTAAACTTACTGACTCCATTAATCAGAAATGAGGAAACGCTTTATACTTTTGCGGTTAAATGGTATTTGCTGGCAATGAGCTCCACTAAGTGCTGTTACCTTGTGATTGAACGAAGGTCATTTCCTTGATTGCCTACATTCACTGTTGGAATAAAATCATTCATTTGTGTAAACAAATTTAGTCTAAGCATATAGTAACTAGATTGACTGCAGATTTAGGGTATACAGTAAAGTGCAGACTGATAACAACGATCCTAATAAAAGCAATTTACTGCGATAATTAGTTTATTGGCCTTATATTTACTTATACAATGAATACTTTTGTAATGTTTGCTAGATCTACCAGAAGAAAATTTGGTCTGTATTGGGAATTAGAAGATTTATAAACATCCCAATAGATGGTGTTAGCAGCAATGTTCCCTCAATTTTGTTTCTTCTATGTGCAGAATTGATTTTATATGTGGAAATATTAAGGTAATGTGCAGCTGTGCATCACAAGTAGAAACAGAAAAGAAACTATATATTGTATGAACCTCTAAAAAGTTCCCGTAAGTATGGAACAAGAAGAAACAATGCCACCTCCTGCCATGACATTGTGCTAATAGACAAATGACCAGATTTACCACAGATTTAAACTCAACCTCTATATTTTAAATTCACTGCAAAAAACATTGTTCATTATTGTTCATTGAAGAACTATTTGTTAGCTTTTATGTTGCAAAATGTAATTTAGTCACTGACAAAAGAAAAGTTGAATTGGTAGCAATGGCTTCAGACAGGTCAAGAATATTGTGTTTCAATCTGACATATCCCATATATAAAGAGCTAAATAGGCTTGGCTTTTGACTGAATAGGAAACACAGAAAAGGTGACTATTTTTTCAACTTATTGAGTGTTGTTTTCTACCAAATACTTCTACGAAATGGTGAGAAAAATAACTCAATAATTTTTCACATTAACAGATGTAGTCAAGTGAAGAGAGATAAGAGTTCTCCAAGAATTTGGAGGGAAGTTGGCTGTTGTGAACTGGAAGGGGAAATTTAAAAAAAACACAGCTTTGCTGTGAATTAAATGAATAATAAGAAATGAAATCTAGAAGAGAGAATGGACTCCCTGACAGAGAATGACTGCCTAAGTAGTTTTTACAATATTTTAAATCAACCCATTCAGAGATCGTGTTATACATATCTGGAACAGGTGTGACTTGAATGTGAGCCTCCAAGCCCAGAGGTAGAGAGACTACCACTGTACCACAAGAGACCTCAGAGGAGTAGTGTTTGCAGAAGTGGTGGCAGATTAAAAATAACTGTACCTTGTGAAGTAATAATCTGCTTCACTTTATAAGATGAGCTGTCTCTCATATTACATATAAAAGTGGAAATGGGGAGAAGTAGCCTTTGGATATTTAAAATGTCCCAATTATATCTCAAGTGATAACCTCAACAGAACCTTTGCATTATTATATTATTGGACCTGGAATCCAAATGTTCCACATTTAGAATCATTTCCTGTGCACTATGTATGACTCCAACCAGTGGCAAATTCACTCCTATTTCCTATTGATGTCAATTTTGCTCTGGCCCCTTGAAGTCACATGCACTGAATGCTGCATTGATATCAACAGCAGTCATTCTCACATCATGACTGCACCTCTTTTGTCTACGTTTGGACCAAGGCTGTTATGAGATCAGGATCCAAGTGGCTCTGAGGACTCTTGTGGTACAGAGGTATGTCCCTGGACTAGGAGACTGGGTTAAGGTACCACCTGCTCCAGATGTATGTGGTAATATCTCTGAACAGATTCATTAAAATATCTAGAATTATGGAGCAGCAATTCGTTGGATTGGAGTTGTGTTACTTTTCTAAACAAAGACATGCCTGTGCAAGTTTCTCCATTGCTGGGAAGAAGCCAGTATTGTAGCTATACCAGAATGCGTTTGGCTAAGCTTACAGTTAATTTTGGAGCACAAGACTTAAATACTATTGCTGGAATGTCATCAGAACCCACAATCTTTTCTGTTTCCAGTTCCTTCTGGCGTTGCTTGATGCTATATACAGTGAGCTGAATTGGCTGAAGACTGGCATGTGTGGTGTTTATGATCTGTGAGGAGGCTGAGGTATTTTGCAAGTTCTTCAGCCTTATCTTTTGCCCTGAAGTGCTGGACTTTAATTGACACTGAAAATGTTGATATTTGTGGAAAGTCCTCCTTTGGTTATTATTTACTTATCCACCATCACTCTCAACTAGAAGCTGGATAACAGGAAGAAAGATGATGATTTACACAACCTCAAGAGATCCAAAATTACTTTACAGCCAAATGTGTATTTGATTGCAGGTTGGAATCTACTCCACTTAGTCGTGAATGAGTGGGGCCCCAACCATTCAAGTTGTGCACCATATCTTTGCTCATTTTCAGATTAAACTAAGATTGTTCTTCAGTTTTCTGACCAGTCAAGGAGGGCTACATAAACAAAGAAGAATCTCTAATTAAAGGATCACTAGTAGTGGTAACAGTATTCAGAAAACATCCTAGTCTGAGAGAACAAAGTATAGCTGCTCAACTTTTAAGGCCAGAAGGAGAAGACCTACCAGCTTCATCCAGCAGGTGTCTCTGCAAGTCACAACAGCTGTGTGAGAACCTGAAACCCATACAGGAAGAGGTTTAATGAGATAATGAGGAGTTGGCAAGATGAGTGGCCTAGTCTTTGTTTTGTCACTTTTGGAGTCTTCTCCTGCATTACACTCCTTCTTAGATGATGAGGGGGATAGAAAATATGATATTATTTTATTTTGATTCTTTCATGTGATAAGGACATCACTGTCCAGACCACCATTTATTGCCCATCCTTAATGACCAGAGGCAGTTTGGAGAATGATTCTCAGTGGTGTTCACCAACGGTCCCCTTGGTTTATTGGAATTCAAAGTAAAATTTGAAAATGTGCTAATAATACCAACCTTGGAGATGTAACAAACAGTGAGGATGACACCAATCATAATGATAATAATCATAATCATAATCACAATGCACATACATTCAATCCAACATGCATAGATAACAATAAAACATAGACGGGCTAACAGAATTGGGAGAGAAATGGCAGATGAGATTTAACACTGAGAAGTGGAATTTGATGCATTTTGGTAGAAAGGATAAGGACTGACAATATATAGTTAATAGTCATTTTTGAAGAGTGTGAAGATCAGAGGAACATGGTTCATGTTTATAGATACTTGACATGCCAAGACATATTGATTGTAGTTAATAAAGCCTATGGTATCTTAGCCTTCAATGATTTTGAATACAAAATCAAAGAAATTATGCTAATCTATTAGAAACCTCTGCTTAGGCCATTACCAGAATATTGTGTCAAGTCTGATCACCACACTTTTGGAAAGATGCAAGATTCCTTGAGACAGTGCAGGGAAATGACTGATATGCTTCCAGGGATGAGGGGTTTTAGCTATAAAATTTTGTTGGAGAAGCTAGGATTGTTCTGCTTTGGGTAAATGTCAGATTTGCACCCATCAGCTGGTTAGGTACAGTCAGTACCCTACTTGTTGTGAACAGCCAAAAGATACTGTTTTCAGATGATAAGCCAGTTTTTGGGACATGCAGCCTATATACCTTGCATCACACTGGCACTGAAATTTATATATCAGATTTTCCTTATGTGTGACAAGCAGTACACCTGATAGGAGTACTATCATTAAATTATTAACCCAGAGATGCAGGTAATGTTCTGGGGTCCTGAATCCTGCCATGTCAGATAGTGAATGTCAATTCAATAAAAATTTGGAATTTTATTTTAATTCATTCATGGGATATGGGCTGGTTGGCTAGCATTTATTGCCTCTCCCTAGTTGCCCTTGAGAAGACTGTAGTGAGCTGCCTTCTTGAACTGCTGCAGTCCATGTGCTGTGGCAAGGAACTTCATGATTTTCACCCAGTGATAGTGAAGGAACAGTGATGTATTTCCAAATCAGGATGGTGAGTGGCTTGGGGGGAAAATGGTGGTGTTCCCATTGTTTTGAGTAGAAAGAAGAATAGTATTCAGAGACTATTGATGACCATGAAACCATTGTCAATTGTTGGAAAAAAACCATTTAGTTCATGAACGTCCTTTAGGAATGGAAACTGCTGACCTTACCTGGTCTGGCCTAAATGCAACTCCAGACAAACAGCAATATGGTTGACTCATAATGACCCATTAGGTAATTAGGAATGGGTAATAAATACTGACCTGTGATGCCCACATCCTATGAATGAAAAAAATGATGATAGAGATGTACAAGATTTAACAAGTTTGTAAGAATCATTGCTGAACAATACAGGAACTTAAGTTTGAAATATGGCCACTGAGATATGATTGTCACCCAGTGCTTTGAAGCAGATGCTGTGACTCAAACTTTGACATATCTTTGAGATGTTGGAACAGGGCATCCTTAATTTATATAGTGTATTTTCATACTGACATTTGCACATAACCACAGTGAGGTTGACAAACCCTGGCTCCCACCATGCCACTGTACCTCCTTCATTGATTTTGTTCTGCTCATTCTCCCAGTGTGGAGGCTGTGCAGCAGCTACTAGAGCTGGCTGTTCTTGCTGGGCTTGCTGAAGCTCCTGTCTCTGCGGTCTCATTCTCAATAGAAGCAAAGCCATAAGAAATGCAGTAATAGTATCAGATATCTCCATGGGCAGATAATTGCAGGAAAGTCAGAGAGATTATACAGTTTCTTAAAGGTACATCTCAGCCATCACCCCCTCAATAATCAAGCTGAATTCTATGGCCTCCACACAGTGTGGCAGGGAGGAGGCTTCTCATGAAGGTTGTGCCTTAATAGGTAGCCTTGAGTTACACGATCTTAACAAACATATGGTGGACCAACAAAATATCTGTGCTCCACTGGGAGTCAGCTTTTCCCAGAAGTCCCCCAGTCCCCAAGAAACTCAACCCCATTCCCCTCAACCTCCCTTCCAAATCACCTTGCTGAATTACTTTTCTGTGTGAAGATATTGCAGCTGCTATGCACTGTCTTCCAGTTCTTACTCTAGGTTGCTGTTGTCAAGTGGGTCGATCAGATTCAGTTTTTAAGTTTCTTGTTACAATCAGACTTCTTGAATTTAAATGATAAGGAGGTGTCAGTGCGCACAATGTAATGTTCATAATTGCTTCAGCAATTTGTTATCTTCATTCATTGACAATTACTGACTTCCAGATGAAGGGAAAATTTGAAGGCAGTTGGGTAGCATTATTTAATCAATGAAGACTTGTTTACAACTATTATCCTTTGCAAGGTCTCAATATAACATCAAATCTCTCCTTCCACTTTGATGTAGTTCCAGCTATTTCATGAACTTAATGCATAGTATGGCAAAGTTCTAACTTGTGCCCATGTGAGTGAATTTTATGCTACCATTAACTCATGACTGTCCCTCATTATTCATGTTGTCTTTGTATTACCTTCCTGTGGTCCTATAATCTTTCAGCTTCTCCTCATTTTGATTGAGCCCCTTTACAGTATTATTCATTTCCCCATGTTACCCCTCGGGCCTGTGGCTTGTATATTCCTCTGGCTTTGCTGACCCTGTGATGAAAAGACCAGAATATACACAAGCCGGTTGTAACGCCACCTCAAGTGCTCCTGATCCCCTCTGATTCACTATCAAATCTCATCCTAATATGTATCTCCTATCAGTGTCATAATTCCCTCAGCGTCCAGTACAATGAAGTCAGTCTGAAGACTTGATCTACCTACATTTCCCGAGGATGCCACAAAATCATAGAAAGACTACAGTGTGGAAGCTGGCTGTTTGGTTCATTGAGTCCACACTGACTTTCTGAACAGCATCCCAACCAGATCCATCCAACAAACCTATCCCTGTAATCCTGCATTTCCCGTGGCTAACCCACCTAGCCCTACACTGTGGGAAGAAACCCATGCAGACATGGGGAGAATGTACAAACTCGATGCACACAGTTGCCCGAAGGAGGAATCAAACCCAGGTCCCTGGCAGTGCTAACCATTGAGCCATGGCGCTGCCGTGGACTGGCCCATGATAATCCCTCTGACTTTTTATGACCAAACCTCTGTGACTGACTATGGGTCACACCCCAGGTTAATCTTTCAACAGCACCCTGATTGACCCATTTATAATACATCTGAACTGGACCTTGAGAACTGTCTGCGGCCCAGTCATCAGCCTTCAAGCGCACATGTCCCTGGGCTAGAATAGGATTAAGTGCCTGATTGATTGTGACCAATCCTCTGGATTGGAATCAAACCATATAGTGCAATCTCAGTTCTTAAATGTTTATAGTAATCCTGAAAGCTGGTGTACAGCGCTGACTTTTGCTGTCACAACAAAAGTGAGGCAGTCCCTCAATTGACTGAAGTCCACCCTCACTCACCTAAACATTCCTCCCCTTTGACTTTGACACATTACTTTTTTCTTCTAGTACACGCAGAGTGTTTGCTGTGCAAAGTGCAGGCCCAAGCTGCGCTTTGATATTGATGTAACACCATGCTATACAGTGATGTAGCCACCCTCCCTCTGACTGATACATTTACTGTTCAGTGCTCCATATTGTCACAAATGACCAGCCTCTATTTTTGTTCTGAACCACAGATGGTGCCTGCCTTTAACGTAGCTTAAAAAATTGTTTCCATGTGAGGGAACATATTGCAGGGAATAGTGAGAGTGGTGGATGTGACCGTTGGTGGGAGATGAGTACAGTTGCAGAAGTGGAATGAATGTAAGGTATTGGAAAGAAGAAGGTGGCACCTGTACTATTGAAGTGTAAAAAGACTGACATTCTTCTTACCTTGCTGGGTATTTCTCCAGTTTGCTGAGACTGCACTAACCCAGGTGGCAACCATGGACCAGGTTGGCATGGTCTATATTGTGTTGCGGGTTCTGGGGGAAGAGAAAGTCCTGTACTGGTATCACTCCATCCATCAGGATATTGAGGATTCTTTCCATAAAACAATAAGCCGAATTCCCCTAGTCTGTCATGTGTGAGACAAATGGCTGCAGAGCTATCTGGACTGTCAGTGCTTGTGGGTTTGTACAAGGGTCAGAGTAGGCAGAAGGGATGCAGTGAATTCTGTGATATTGAGCATAGAACATAGAACATTACAGTGCAATACAGGCCCTTTGGCTCTCGATGTTGCGCTGACCTGTGGAACCAATCTGAAGCCATTTTCATTCATATGTTTATCCAATGACCATTTCAATACCCTTAAAGTTGGCAACTCTACTACTGTTACAGGCAGTGTGTTCCAGACACCTACTACTCTCTGAGTAAAAAAACTACCTCTAACATCTGTCCTAGATCTATCACCCCTCAATTTAAAGCTATGTCCCCTCCTGCTAGCCATCACCATCTGAGGAAAAAGGCTGTCACTGTCCACCCAATCTAACCCTCTGGTTATCTTATATGTCTCAATTAAGCCACCTCTCAACCTTCTTCTCTCTAACAAAAACAGCCTCAAGTCCCTCAGCCTTTCTTTGTAAGACCTTCCCTCCATACTAGACAACATCCTAGTAAATCTCCTCTGAACCCTATCCAAAGCTTCCATATTCTTCCTATAATACCATTTACAAGTTCGCTGATGATACCACCATAGTTGTTCGAATCTCATATGGTGAAGAAACAGACTACAGATGGGAGGTGGAAGACCTCGAAAAATGGTGCACTGCAAAAAATCTAACTCTCAATGCCAGCAAAACTAAGGAACTCATTATTGACTTTCAGCGGGATGTTACTCATGCCCCCCCCCCACACATTAACAGCACAGAGGTGGAATGTATGGAGAATGTTAAACTCTTGGGAGTGGTCATCCACAACAAGCTTTCTTGGACTCTTCATGTGGATGCACTGGTTACAAAGGTCCAACAACATTCTTCTTCCTCAGGCAGCTGAGGAAATTTGGCATGACAGCGAATACCCTTGCCAACTTCTATAGGTGCGCCATCGAGAGCATTCTGTCTGGATGTATCACTACCTGGTATGGCAACTGTACCATTCAAGATCGGAGCTGGTTACAGAGAGTGGTGAACTCAGCCTGGACAATCACAAAGGCCAACCTCCCATCTATAGAATCCATCTACCAGGCCCGCTGCCAAGGAAAGGCCACCAGCATTCTCAAAGATCCATCCCATCCTGGCAATGTTTTTCTACAACCTCTACCATCAGGGAGAAGGTACAGAAACCTGAACACACACACACACACCAGCTGGTTTCGAAACAGTTTCTACCCTACTGTTGTTAGAATACTGAATGGACTCACAAACTCTTAACGTTTGCCTGTACCTGTTTTTGTTTTTGCCACTGTTTATCTGTTATTCACTTATCTACGCTATTTAACTATGTGATCTGCCTGTACTGCTTGCACAACAAAGCTTTTCACTGGAATCGGTACATGCGACAATAAATTCAATTCAATTCAATTCAGTTCAGTTCAATAGTGCTGTGACCAGAACTGTACGCAATACTCCAAGTGCAGCTGCATTAGAGATTTGTACAGCAGCAGCATGACTTCATGGCTCCGAAACACAATCCCTCTACCAATAAAAATTAATGCACTGTATGCCTTCTCAACAACCCTAGCAACCTGGGTGACAACTTTCAGGGATCTATGTACCTGGACACTGAGATCTCTCTACTCATCGACACGACCAAGAATCTTACATTCACCCAATACTCCTTATTCCTGTTGATCCTTCTAAAGTGAATCACCTCACACTTTTCCACATTAAACTCTATTTGCCACCTCTCAGCCCAGCTCTGCAGTTTATCTATGTCCCTCTGTAAACTGCAACATCCTTTGGCACTATCCACAACTCCACCGACCTTAGTGTCATCCTCAAATTTATTAACCCATCTTTCTACACCCTCATCTAGGTCATTTATAAAAATGACAAACAGCAGTGGCCCCAAAACAGACCCTTGTGGTACTCCACTAATAACTGAACTTCAGGATGAACATTTCCCATCAACCACCACCCTCTGTCTTCTTTCAGCTTGCCAATTTCTGATCCAAACTGTTAAATCACCCTCAATCCCTTGCCTCCGTATTTTGTGCAACAGCAACCTTGGAGAACCTTATCAAGTGCCTTACTGAAATCCATATACATCACATCAACCACTTTACCCTCATTCACCTGCTTGGTCACCATCTCAAAGAACTCAATAAGGTTTGTGAGACATGATCTATTCTTCACAAAACTGTGTTGACTATCCCTAATGAATTTATTCCTTTCTAGATGATTATAAATCTTATCTTTTATAACCTTTTCCAGCACTTTACCCACAACTGAAGTAAGGCTGACTGATCTATAATTACCAGGGTTGTTTCTACTCCCCTTCTTGAACAAGGGGACAACATTTGCTATCCTCCAGTCTTCTGGCACTATTCCTGTAGATAATGATGACATAGAGATCAAAGCCAAAGCCTCTGCAATCTCCTCCCTGGCTTCCCAGAGAATCCTAGGATAAATCCCATCTGGCCCAGGGGACTTATCTATTTTCACAGTTTCCAGAATTGCTAACAATCCCCTCTGGTACCCTGATACTCAGTATTCTCCTCAACAACATTGTCTTTTTCTAGTGTGAATAATGATGAAAAATATTCATTTCATGCTTCCCTATCTCCTCGGACTCCACACACAACTTTTCACTATGATGCTTGATTGGCCCTAAGCTTTCTCTAGACATTCTTTTATTCCTGATGTACGTATAGAAAGCTTTCGGTTTTTCCTTAATCTTATCTGCCAATGAATTTTCATGTTGCCTCCTGGTTCTTCTTAGCTCCCTCTTTCGGTCTTTCCTGGCTACTTTTAACTCTGAAAAGCCCTAACTGAGCCTTCACATCTCATCCTAACATGAGCCTTCTTCATCCTCTTGACAAGAGATTCAACTTCTTTCGTAAACCTCGGCTCCCTTACTCAACCATTTCCTCCCTGCTTGACAGGTAAGCACTTATCAAGGACATGCTCCACATATCTGCTGTGGTGAGTTGTTCCAGGAGCAGTGCATGGCAGGATGGTATGGAATTTGGACATGAGGCATGCTGTAGGGGTGTGGCAGACAATTAATGTGGCACATTTGATAAGATACAGTGAGATAACTTGCGGTGAGAAACCCACAAAAATCTCAATGCAACTTAGACTTAGCCAAAACAAACCATAATATTCAGCCCATGGTTCTATTAGATCAGCTTTTAATTGCAGTTTTTTAAATATTGAATTTGAATTTCACTACCTTCCATGGTAGGTTTCGAAAACATATTCTCAGAACATTAAATTGCGACTCTGCATTACAATTCCAATGGCATTATCACTGAAAAGGTCAGAATCACAACATCCAGAAATTTCTCAATTTTCCCCTCAAATATTCTACCTTACTTCCATCCATTTGTATCTCATTATTAGCTCAACTGCTCTCCTTTCTATGCTACTAATGATTCTCCTCTCCTTTCCTGAGAAACTAGGTGGCACAAATTCCCAATTTGTGATTCAAAACTTGCACTGGCAGCTGCAGTTCACTAATCACTTGTTCTTGCCTACATCCAACTCTGCCTTCATCATCATGTATCTGCTTGCTTGATGGACACTGACCTTTTCAACCCTTTGTCTACGCAAGGTGATAGTTGAAAACCACTAGCTTCACTATAACACCATACTTGCTCTTGACCCCGCTCAATGGCCACTTCAGCCCCTCAGGACTTTACTTTGGAGCACATGGACCCCTGTAACTTGCACGTTTCTTCCAGGTCACACAGAGGCACACATATATCTCGTTCATCTATATTTGATATATCTTATGGCAGTTAACATCACACCATCTTGTTCACTCATTTTATGCTTACTTGCAGACTGACATTCTCTGAATATTGCATTGCATTTTAGAGCAGAGGAGAAGCAGGCAGTTTGTCACAGTGAGGACTACTGAACAATATACGGGTAAACATGACATTGTACTGCACCATGCTATATCAACATCACATCTGCAACTTGCACACCAATGCAATGCATGTGCTTCCACCTAATGACTATGTTGGAATGTCAATGGGCAGCAGTCCTTAGCGGAGTCAAAAGGGGCTATGGTCAGTCATAAGGTACAGTCACAGTCAGTCAGGGCTTGTCTAATTTCAGTATAAGTCATCGAGTCGTAGAGAAGTACAGCATGGAACCAGACCTTTCAATCCCTTGTCCATCAGTCAGACCCTTGGTTTTACCAGAGTCGAGAGTTCCAAGTTCTTGCAGGCCAGGGATTGGGCCCTGGAGCACAGTGCTGTGAAAAGCCCCATCTTTGGGATGGGCCGTGCTTTTTTCTGAAATGGGACAAAGAAAGGGATTGAATATCACCAAATGGATGGAAGAGTAGTTATACAGGAACTGGAATAGTGGTGAGGTGTCTCCATTGAATGAGTAGGCAAAGGGCAAGAGAGTTCAGTGTCTTGAGAGGATAAGTGCGTGAGAGCTATTCAGTGGATTTGATGCATGTAATAATAAGAGTTATAGTTCAGGAGCTTTCGAATGTAGCAGCAGCATTCCAGTGGGTACTGGCCCTGTGTGTGTGAGTTACCAGAGAGTAGATAGTGATATTTACAGAGCACAGGAAATCATCAACCTTCCTCCTACCATCCTCAACATTCCCTTTAATGCAGGGGCACATCACTGACCTGGGCCATTATCTGAGTCCAGTCTAGCTAGGTCTGGTGCTATGACCTCCTTTGGTAGTAAGCAGGAAAAAGGACTGCTTTCCTCTTCACCACCACCTCCAGGTCCCTGTCTGTGAAGTGGGGAGTGAACTTCGCTTTCTGGGCCATAACCTCAATGATAATGATTGAGCACCACAACATGGAGGACAATTACTGACTTGCAACATCTAAAGTGGTGAGCTGACGGACTTTAACCATGACACCAGTAGTTGAATACTGGAAGATCCCGGCAGTGGCAAGCATTACTTCCTCTCCTGCCATGCAATTGCAAAAGAATATGTCCATGAGCTTGGTTACATAATCAACGAAGTGAAGAGTGAGCACTTGTGAGAGAAAAGTCGCTGTGAGCCATAATTGACCATAATTGGCAAAACGCTTTGACTCAAAATGGGAAAATTTGGCCCACAGCATTTCAATAAGGTAGAAAGTGTATACAAAGCAAAGAATCAAATAAGTTTGCTATGCTAGCATGTAAGGAATGTTGATAAGCTAATGGAGTTGACTGATTTATCAGTAATTATAATGTAAGTGAATAAGGGGAAAAGAAACAGCAGGGTGTCACATGTTCCATGAATGTACTGTTGAATCATCACACTGCAGGATTATTAAAAATCAGCACAATTTCACTTCACTTGTTTGAAGCATCTGAAGACATTGACAGCTGTGAGGGGAAGCGATGATATAGTGGTAATGTCACTGGAGTATTAATCCAGGCCAATGCTTTGAGAACATGGGTTTGAATTTAAAAAATGGGATATAAACTAGCCTAATGGAAACTACGTGACCACTAGTGGTAGTTTTAAAAACTCATCTAGTGCATTCATGTCCTGTAGTGAAGGAAAACTGCCACACTCCCTTTATCTGGCATATGTGTGACTCCAGACCTACAACAATGTGATTGACTCTGAACTGCCCACTGAGCAATTAGGGATGGGAAATGAAAACTGGCCTTGACAGTACTGCCCACATCCAATGAACAAATATTAAGAAAAAAACACTAAGGATAGTATTAACATTGTTTGTACTTGCATGTATATTGTTTTAACACTACTGAATAATTTTTTTTTCAGGATGGGGACTTTCTATTCTCCTGGCTTAATTGGCATCAATATTCTACGGCTGTTGACATCCATGTACTTTCAGTGCTGGGCTGTTATGTGTTGCAATGTCCCTCAGTCAAGAGTTTTCAAGGCATCAGGATCTAATAATTTTTATATGTCATTGTTACTGTTGATATTGTTCCTAAGCTTATTGCCAGTTATCTACACCATAATGACATTTACCCCATCGTTCGATTGTGGGCCATTCAGGTAATCAGTTTAAAAGATAGTATTATGTGTATAGAATGCATTTCTTTTTTGTTTTATGTCTAAAATGTTATCTCCTACATGACCAAACCATGTATTAAGCTTCTATATTTTTTCCCTTATTTTTGTATTTCTTTATTCACAATGATATCAACCAAGAATAATACAATAAGGACGATGTGCTTTCTATCAAGAAACCATTGTTTAATATGGGATCTAATTATGTTATTCCTCAAATGATGTCACAGTTTTCATTCTGCTCATGTTATTGTGTATGAGCATACAATCATCTCTATTATGTCATAGAGTCAGAGAGTCAGAGAGATCTACAGCATGGAAAAATACCCTTCAGTTCAACTCATCTATACCAACCAGATATTATAACCTAATCTAGTCCCATTTGCCAGCACTTGGCCCATATCCCTCCAAACCCTTCCTATTCATATACCCATCCAGATGCCTTTTAAATGTTGTAAATGTACCAGCCTCCACCACTTCCTCTGGCAGCTCATTCCATACATGCACCACCCTCTGCATGAAAAAGTTGTCCCTTAGGTCTCTTTTAAATCTTTCCCTTCTCACCCTAAGCCTATACCCTCTCATCTGAACTCCCCCATCCCAGGGAAAAGGCCTTGTCTATCTATCCTATCTGTATCCCTCATGATTTTATAAACCTCTATGCGTCACCCCTCAGCCTCCGATGCTCCAGGGAGCCCCAGCCTATTCAATCTCTCCCTAAAAGTCAAATCCTCCCACCCTGGCAACATTCTTGTAAATCTTTCTGAACCCTTTCAAGTTTCACAACATCCTACTGATAGGAAGGAGACCAGAATTGCACACAATATTCCAAAAGTGCCCTAAACAATGTCCTGTACAGCTGCAACATGACCTCCCAACACCTATGCTCAATGTTCTGACTAGTAAAGGAAAGCATATCAAATGCCTTCTTCACTATCCTACCTACCTGCAACTCTACTTTCAAGCAGCTATGAACCTGCACTCCAAGGTCTCTTTGTTCAGCAGCACTCCCCAGGACCTTACCATTAAGTGTATAAGTCCTGCTAAGATTTGCTTTCCCAAAATGCAGCACCTCACATTTATTGAAATTAAACTCCATCTGCTGCTCCTCAGCCCATTGGCCCATCTGATCAAGATCCCATTGTACTCTGAGGTAACTTTCTTCGCTGTCCGTTACACCTCCAATTTTGGTGTCATCTGCAAACTTACTATGTTCACATAGCTCCTATGTTCACATCCAAATCATTTATGTAAGTGACAAACAGTAGTGTACCCAGCACACCACTGGTCACAGGCCTCTAGTCTGAAAAGCAACCCTCCACCACCACCTTTTGTCTTCTACCTTCGAGGCAGTTCAGCATCGAAATGGCTAGTTCTTTCTGTATTCCATGAGATCTAACCTTACTAATCAGTCTGGAATGGGGTACCTTGTCGAACGCCTTACTGAAGTCAATATAGATCACATTCTACCACTCTGTCCTCGTCAATCTTCTTTGTTACTTCTTCAAAAAACTCAATAAAGTTCATGAGACATGATTTCTCATGCACAAAGCCATGCTGACTAACCCTAATTAGACCTTGCTGTTCCAAATCCATGTAAATCCTGTCCCTCAGGATTCTCTCCAACAACACTGACGTCAGTCTCACTGGTCTATAGTTCCCTGGCTCGTTCTTACCACCTTTCTTAAATAGTGGCACCATGTTAGCCAACCTCCAGTCTTCTGGCACCTCATCTGTGACTATCGATGATACAAATATCTCAGCAACGGGCCTAGCAATCACTTCACTAGCTTCCCATAGAGTTCTAGGATACACCTGATCAGGTTCGAGGGATTTATCCACTTTTATACATTTCAAGACATCAAACACCTCCTCCTCTGTAATACGGACATTTTTCAAGATGTCACCATCTATTTCCTCACTTTTTATATCTTCCATGTCCTTCTTCAGAGTAAGCACTGATGCAAAATACTTGTTTATTATCTCCCCCATCTCCTGTGGCTCCACACATAGACTGCCTTGCTGATATTTGAGGGGTCCTATTCTATCCTTGGTCATCCTCTTGTCCTTAATGCATTTATAAACTCCCTTTGGATTCTCCTTAATCCTATTTGCAAAAAGTATCTCATATCCCCTTTTTGTCCTCCTGATTTCCCTCTTAAGTATACTCCTACTGCCTTTATACTCTTCTAAGGATTCACTCGATCTATACCTGACATATGCTTCCTTCTTTTTCTTAACCAAAACCTCAATTTCTCTACTTGTCCAGCATTCCCTACAACTACCGGTCGTTCCTTTCACACTAACAGGTATATTCTGTCTTTGAACTCTTGTTATCTCATTTTTGAAGGCGTTACATTTTCCAGTAGCCCCTTTAGCTATGAACATTCCCCCCTTCTCCCCCCCCCCCAAAAAAAATCAGCTTTTGAAAGTCCTTCCCTAATACAGTAAAAATTGGCCTTCTTCCAATTTAGAACTTCAACTTTTAGATCTGGTCTATCTTTTACCATCACTATTTAAAAATAATGAAATTATGGTCGCTGGCCCCAAAGTGCTCCCCCACTGACACCTCAGTCACCTGCCCTGCCTTATTTCCCAAAAGTAGATCAAGTAGGTCAAGTATTGCACTTTCTCTAGTAGGTACATCCACATACTAATTCAGAAAAGTTTCTTGTATATACTTAACAAATTCTTCTCCATCTAAACCCTTAACACTATGGCAGTCACAGACTATATTTGGAAAGTTAAAATCCCCTACCATAACCATTCTACTATTCTTACAGATGGCTGAAATCTCCTGACAAATTTGTTTCTCAAGAAGGAATTAATTTGATAAATTGCATCTGTGCTGATTTTAACTCTTTGAATTGAATTTACTTCCGTTTCTCAGTTCTTCCTCATCACATTCCATATATTTCATTTTCAAATACTGATCCAATTTCTCCATAAATTATTGTAGTCCCTGCCTCTCTGTTGTACAGCATGTCATAATCTACAAGTTTATGGTGTGAATTTCTTACTCTAATCGTCTTTGAGTAACCAATAATGAGCAGGCTCAGAACTGGGTGTTTGACATGATATTTTAAGGACAAAAATATAAGCTATATCTGATATAACTGTGATATTCAATCTCATTTCGCACCTTTTCTTTTCAACTAAGTAGATCTTCCAATATGTTGTCAACCACATGTTGGAAAAAACATTGTGTTGTAACAATAGAGATGTGAGAGCATTTGACAAAATGTGTGGTTTGTGCAAGACTTTTAATATATTACAATTGAGTTTACCACAATGTCTCACATTGTATATGAGAGCTCAGGAGGTCTGATATCAGCCCATTGAAAGTTAGCCTACAGTTGCTCATCCTCAAGCTCCATTAAAATAAAATTCCATTAGCTGCATGAGCAGAAAATATGTAAGTTTAGTAATTCCGGTTGAGCTCACAGAATTCAAAGATCCGGTAGAGTAACAATTTCACCTTTGACTTAACCAAACTGTAGTAATGTGGTAAACTAAGTGTATTTTAACACACTTCCTGTAAGCAATTCTAACTTAATATCCACATTTAAATTGGGAACTTGTCAAACTCCAATTATCTTTTGTATTGTCATCATTGGTGTGAGATATAGTTACAGCATTAATGAATGGAATAAAAGTGAGGCAGGTTCTCGAACAGGGGTTTGATCTAGTCTGCCAGATGACTAGTCATATGATGAAGTCAAGTCTTTCTCCCTCTGAATTTAGTCCTTGTGCACAATGCCTTGGGAGATCAATGAATGTACATCAGGTTTTGATTTAGTGGTTCGTGACCTGAGTACAGAAAGTACAGTTAATGATTGCAATAGCTGATGAAAAAATGTAACTGAGGATCTTTGCCAAAACTGATAAAGTTTGGAATGTTCCTCAGATTAGTCTGCTTATAACTCATAACTCACAGTTTTCCCATAAAGAAATGGTTTCTCAGATTCACATCAAATACAATTTCCCTAATGGCCTGATGAGATTATTGCTATTGTCGTGGCATTAGCAATCCGAATAGAGATGTACAAAACCTACACATGGCAAACTTATTAGGGCAGAGCCACGAGGTATCATAAACTAGAGTTTAATCGCTCGAACAATTCTGCTGGCTAATGGCTATCCATTTGTCAGCAATGTGGAAGTCTCTTAGTACATTATTATTTCGTGAACTATTCATTTGAAATATTAAAAATCTGCAAAATGGTATGGCGTAATTTTAATGAATACTTTTAAGTAGAGATTCAAGATGTTGCAATATATTTATGTACAATATCCAAAGCTTATTGATATGTAACTGCTTATCTCCTTGGACCAAAAATACTCAAACTCAAGCATAGTTCCATTACAAGAGTGAAAAAATGATTTTTAATTGACATTGGAAGGTCGTACATTTTGTCTGCGTATTGAATGCTGCAACGGGGGCAATGCTTGCGATGAAGTGTATGTCAGATGAAAGTTTCAGGACAAAAACAAATGAGCGAAGTGTACGATTGCAGTAGAGCTAATGTTGACTGTAGTTTGATGGATGTAATGTAATTGGTAAGCTATTGTTGTTTGTATTACAGAAGTGACCTTCACAGAGCCAAAATAACCAATCATTCCCCTTTAGGGTTACAGTACATTTTCCATTGTTTGTGCAAATCACAGGGCTACAGTTTGGTGTTGCCCCCCAAAATGGATGGAAATTCCATCGGGCGTCATAAATCAAATCAACGAAGACTGTAGATAAATGACCATCAACAACCATTTCACCAAGCATATAACCATCTTCTACAAATGCTTGTGAAGGAGGTTGGGGAACCTTGGTGGAAATTTCAGGTGTGTGCCTTATTGAAATGGCACCGATTACATATATAAAAGGCATTTGGTAGAAGGTTCAGCAATTCATGCTTCTGATAGGATTTACTGGCTGCTAGTCTTTATTTTCTTTGAGTGAGTTCCCTACTAGCAATTCAAGATTTATGAGAATGATTCCAAGGTTAAAGCACATCAGTATGAGGATAGATTTGGAGAAGTTAGAACTGTCTTCCTTGGAAAGGAAAAGGCTAAAATCAGAATTACTAGAAATGTTCAAAATCGAGAGGAGTCTGGACAAATCTAGATGGGGGAAATTTCTTCCTGCTTGTAACAAGATCCAGAACGAAAGGATATGATTTTACAGTCGAAAAGATACAACTATGGAATGAGAAAATATCTTTTCACACAATGAATAATGAGGGTTTAACATGCACTTCCTGGGAGTGTGATGTACGCAAGTTAACTGAGGGATTCAAGACAGCATTGTTTAAATAGAAATAATGTCCACGGTTATGGGAAAAGATAAGGGATTGGAACTAAGTTAAAATGCTCAGAGAGCTTCTGCAGGCATATCAACTGGAATGGTCTCTTGCAGCACCATAAGCATCCTGTGATCCTGTGAACATCCATAGTATCATAAAGATATTCTGCTACCCATGTGTATTTACTAATGCTGAAAAAATGTTTGTCTGGATTATAGAATTGATGACTATTTACAACAATTCAAAACATCATTTTCTACATTGTTGGAGTACTGTATAACTCAGTGCATCCTGTAGAACACCACATACTCCCCCATTAATTTTAAAAAAAGTTGACACTCTTCTGATCTTGTATATGCTGCTTGTCTAGTTCATTTATTTGACAAGAAAATACTGATGCCACAAGCAACAATAAAACGCGTGACCATGAGTATCAAGTTCTCTGAGAGAAAGGAAAATCTAAAACATCTGAAGCACACTCAAACAGAATTCAAAAAGAAAAAGCATTTTTAATTAATATCACAGGAGAAAATATTCAAATCAATATGTTTTTGCAATCATTGTTATTTCAAAATGCTTTGTGGTTTTGCTCATAGCATTAAACTGAATTATACATTCAATCTTGGAAATTTACTCATATTTTCTCATTGGTATATGCCATTATCAATAACATTCTTTAATTGACATCTCTGTATAGAGTAATGCATTTAGACCCAAACAACTATCCAAGTAAGCAACAGCTGTTCAAAGTAGAACATTACTTTAGGGCTGAATTGAAGAGTAGCTTATGATCTAAGTTTAAGACTGTAAAATTGTCAGTGGAATCTTAGGGGCGTTTGTACATCCTGTGGCAGATGAGAAAAAGATGCTAAGTTGTTCTGCATGTGTTCTTCCCCTTTTCCGACATGTTTTGATTTTGCTTGTCATGGAGCAGGGCATCTTTGGAATGCCACTATGTGTCTGCGTGCCCAACGGCTTTTAAAGATAGTACAGAAGCAAGCGATGCCAGTCCTTTGGACTACATCTGCTAAGTAGCAACTATTCTGGGAATGGCATGTGGTAAGATAGGGGCAGAATCTGAACTGTCAGATATCATATGGGTGAGGTCAGTAGTCATGCTGGCTGGCTTGGTAAGATACGTCAAGAAACCCCATCAGCCCTTTCACCAGAAATCCCTCCAAACACTTTAACACAATTTTGATTAAATCAAAAGTAAGATTCAGCCCCTTGAGTATCCCTTAGCTTTTCATGGGAACATTCCTTGACTGGCAGTTGTTGTACGCACTGTGAATGAGAGGAAATATTCCAGATACTTGGACAGCCTGGACATTGCTATAGGCAATATTATTGAAATTATACTTAATACACTCAAGGAACATTGCTATTCCTGTATTTTAATATAGTTTTGGGTAGAAGAATAGGAACCGAGGACCAGGAATGGGCCATTCAGCTGCTTGTTCCTTTTCTGACATTTGATTGCATCATGTTGTATAAATGAGCCACACATTAATTAATAGACATTTGCCTATGTCAATTTCTAGTCTTATAAAATGATTAGACATTGTAACACTGTAAATATTGTAGACACAGCATTGTACAAGCCATGCTAGAGGAGGTGGCTATGAGGAGGTTGTGTAATGGCAATGCCACTAGCTCAGTATTCTAATCCTGAGGCTAAGGTTCTGAGGTGTGGTACAACTTGAAGTCAATAAACATACGGAATAAAAAGCTAGTCTAATGGCAGTCACTTTTGGTTGGTATAAAATCTCATTAGATTTACTACTGTCCTTTAGGGAAGAAATCTCCCGTCTTTATCTGCCATCTTTGCACTACATGTGACTCTAGACCCACAGCAATAAGGTTGACTGTTCACTGGGTGGAGATGGACACTAAATGCTGGTCTAGCCAGTAACATCTAGATCTGAAGTACAATTAAAAATATGGTACATGTATATATAATAATTTAAATGCTAGTCTTCTGCAAGATGACTGACAGTACCATTAGGATTGTAAATGTTGAAAAATGTTATGTATAACAAATTTCTCAAATATGACTCTATGACTGTATGTTTAATTACAGAAAGAAGACATATAATCAATTATTTAATGATGAACCATCAGCCATTTAATATGAATAGTAATATACAAACCACAATTCATTACCGTTTAAACCATTTAGTAGATATAAATTAAATAATTATTATAGTCATTTCTGTTGAATGTTGCACCAAACAACTGTCTTATGGTTTATTTTTACCTCTCAGTAAGTTATAGAGTCATAGAGATGTACAGCACGGAAACAGACCCTTCGGTCCAACTCGCCCATGCTGACCAGATATCCTAACCCAATCTAATCCCACCTTCCAGCAACCAGCCCAAATCCCTCCAAACACTTCCTATACATATACCCATTCAGATACCTTTTAAATGTTGCAATTGTACCAGCCTCCACCACTTCCTCTGGCAGCCCACTCCACACATATACCACGTTCTGCATGAAAAAGTTGCCCCTTTGGTCTCTTTTATATCTTTCCCCTCTCACCCTAAACCTATGTCCTCTAGTTCTTGGCTCCACCGCCCCAGGGAAAAGACCTTGTCTATTTACCCTATCCATGCCCCACATGATTTTGTAAACCTCTATGAGGTCACCCCTCAGCCACTGATGCTCCAGGGAAAATACCCCTAGCCTATTCAATCTCTCCCTATAGCTCAAATCCTCCAACATTGGCAACATTCTTGTAAATCTTTTCTGAACCCTTTCAAGTTTCACAACATCCTTCCGATAGGAAGGAGACCAGAATTGCATGCAATATTCCAAAAGTGGCCTAACCAATGTCCTGTACAGCTGCAACATAATCTCCCAAATCTAGTACTCAGTAATCTGACCAATAAAGGAAAGCATACCAAACACCTTCTTCATTATCCTATCTATCTGCGATTCCACTTTCAAGGAGCTATGAACCTGCACTCCAAGGTCTCTTTGTTCAGCAACACTCCCTAGGACTTTACCATTAAGTGTACAAGTCCTGCCAAGATTTGCTTTCCCAAAATACAGCACCTCGCATTTATCTAAATTAAACCCCATCTGCCATTTCTCAGTCCATAGGCTCATCTGATCAAGATCCCCTTGTAATCTGAGGTAACCTTCTTCACTGTCCACTACGCCTCCAATTTTGGTGTCATCTACAAACTTACTAACTATACCTCTTAAGCTCACAGCCAAATCATTTATATAAATAACGAAAAGTAGTGGACCCAACACTGATCCTTGTGTTATTCCACTGGTCACAGGCCTCCGGTCTGAAAAACAATCCTCCACCACCACCCTCTGTCTTCTACCGTTGAGCCAGTTCTGTCTCAAAATGGCTAGTTCTCCCTGTTTTCAATGAGATCTAACCTTGCTAACCAGTCTCCCATGGGGAACCTTGTTGAATGCCTTACTGAAGTCCATATACTACTCTTCCCTCATCATTCCTCTTTGTTACTTCTTCAAAAAACTCAATCAAGTTTGTGAGACATGATTTCCCACGCACAAAGCCATGTTGACTATCCCTAATCAGCCCTTGCCTTTCCAAATACATGTACATCCTGTCCCTCAAGATTCCCTCCAACAACTCTCCCACTACTGACGTCAGGCTAACCGGTCTATAGTTCCCTGGCCTTTCTTAAATCGTGGCATCATGTTAGCCAACCTCCAGTCTTCCGGCACCTCACCTGTGACTATCAATGATACAAATATCTCAGCAAGAGGCCCAGCAATCACTTCCCTAACTTCTCACAGATTTCTAGGGTACACCTGATCAGGTCCTGGGGATTTATCCATTTTTATGCATTTCAAGGCATCCAGCGCTTGCTCCTCTGTGATATAGACATTTTTCAAGATGTCACTATCTATTTCCCTACATTCTATATCTTCCATGTCCTTCTTCATGGTAAGCAAAGTTGTATTATATTAAAAAGGACATTCAATAAGTCAATAGTGTATCTAGGAGATGAGGCTAGGCTTGGGAAAAGGTTCTGACATTGTCAAATCTGATTTTAGTATGAGATAAAATAAATGGAGGTAAGGAGATTACAGTTTTGAACCCCGTGTGAAAGAATAAGTGAAAGAAAGAAATTGAATAATAAGTCTCAAATTCAACATGGCCAACACGCCCAGACAATTGAGAAATAGCTATTAATACAGCATATTTTAGAAAGAACTGCAAGAATGTGGAGATAAGAGACAAATTGGCTTTTTGACAATAAATTGTGCAGGAATGTGAGAGCACTGCTGCACAAATCTTTCCAAATGTTTGGGTATTATCCAAAGTTTGAATGGATCTTGGACATGGAGATTTGATGTTAAGGTGAAGAGAAATATTTAGCATGTAGTCAAATGGCAGGTGATTGTGAGACTTCCAGGCAGTTATTTTTAGATAGTACTATTAAAGATTTTATCAAATTGACACTTCTTGGATTGAAGTAATGTGACCTGAAGACGCTGGTTGTCAACTGTTTCTGGTTTGCATAATAATGATGAATGAATGACACTCTGCTGTCCAATTGCACAGAGCTTGGGTTGTTTACTTTGGATGACAGAAGGTTATGGGGGGGATATGATAAAGGTATATATGAGACCGTAAGACCATAAAACCACAAGGTATAAGAGCAGAAATAGGCCATTCAGCCCATTGAATCTGTTCTCCATTCAACTGTGTCTAATTCATTTCTCAACCCCATTCTCCTATATTCTCCCTGTAACCCTTGAATCCCTTACTAATCGAGAACCTATCAATCTTTGTCTTAAATACATTCAATGATTTGGTCTGCACAACCTTCTGTGGCAATGAGTTCAACAGATCCATCACCCTCTCTGGCTGGATGAATTCCTCCTCATCTCAGGGTAAACCCATCACTCTGAGGCTGTGCCCTCATGTCCTTGACTCTCCTACTAGTGGAAACATCTTCCCTACCTCCATTTTATTCAGGCCGCAATGTCATCATACCCTCATCCTTCTAAATTTGATTGAGTACAAACCCAGAGTCCTCAGTTGCTTCTTATATGTCAAACATGGACAAGGTGAATAGAAAGCAGCAGTTTGCCTTCGTTAAGGGTCAGTAGCAAGGAGGGTCAGAACCCATCCGGTTCAGAGTTGTGTAATAACATATCTGAGCAGGCTGATTAGGAGACAAAATTTTATGCTGACAGGTAAGAGGATTAGGGCGGCACAGTGGCTCAGTGGTTGGCACTGCTGCCTCGCAGCACCAGGGACCCGGGTTTGATTCCAGCCTCAGCTGACTGTCTGTGTGGAGTTTGCACATTCTTCCCGTGTCTGCGTGGGTTTCCTCCAGGTGCTCCGGTTTCCTCCCCCAATCCAAAGATGTGCAGGTTAGGTGAATTGGCCATGCTAAATTGCTGATTGTGTTATGGGATGTGAAGGTTAGGTGCATTAGTCAGGGGTAAATATAGGATAATAGGGAAGGGGAATGGGTCTCGGAGGGTTACTCTTTGGAGGGTCACTTTGGACTTGTTGGGCTGAAGGGTCTGTTTCCATACTGTAGGGATTCTATGATAAAAAAATTCTGTGAAACAATTTTTCACTCAGAGGGTGGTGGGGTCTGGAATGCACTTGGAATCATAATACTGCTACAGTGTGGAAAGGGGCCATTTGGCCCATCAAGTCTGCACTGACCCTATGAACTGCACACAGACACAGAGAGAACATGCAAAATCCACACAGACAGTCGCCCAAGGCTGGAATTGAACCCGGGTCCCTGGTGCTGTAAGGCAGCATGCTGCCTTTTAAACACCATGCTGCCCTTCCTGGGAGGGTAGTTGAGGTGGGGCACCTCACAACCTTTAAAAATTACTTGGATGTGCACTTGAAATGTTGTAGCATTCAACACTGTGGACAGGTGCTAGAAGGTGGGACTACTGTAGATTTAATGTCAAATTAATGTAGTTTTGGTGGTACAAACTTCATGGGCTGAAGGCCAATTCACCTATACTGTATAATTCTATGGTTCTATGGATCTTCTACACTGTATAATTCTATGGTTCTATGGTTGCATGATTCTATGAAATGGTTCTATTCCGAAGTATACTCTTCAACTTAGAACTTCTTGAAAGTATTTAGATCACATTTTAATCTTTTTCTAAATCAACAGTGGGAAAGCTAAAATGTTTGAAGTTATTATGGAAACAATCCAATATGATTTCCCAGCATTTATTGGAAAACTCTTCAGTTACGCATCAAATCCAGGGTTGATTCTTCCTGGAATCTTACTTATGGTGTGAGTATTTTTATTTCACTTCTGTAAAAGAAAATCTTGAACTATACGAGTTGAACACACAAAAATGCTTCAAACGTAAAATCACGGCAGTGGTTATTACAATTACAATAAATGCATCATTTATTTTTCCACATTGATCATCTCAATATATCCTCTCTAAGTAAATACAGAACAGAAGCCCTTTAATTGTTGTACTTTATTGGATCCTGATTGAAACTGGACTGGTAACTCACATTCTGTTGGCATCCCTTTCTGAATGAAATGCAGGTTGACCATGGAGCTCACTGAATTGGCAAGAAGTGGAACAAACTGTACAGTCAGCTCTGAGTTTCAGCTATTTCAATCATGCACAAACTTGAAATCCAAATTACAATTGTCTAACGGTGAAATGAACTGTGAGAGCATTTTAGTCAGTCAAATCAACAGGATGTGCCATATTTGGCTGCCTTGCTAAACAGGCAGGTTAATTTTTAGGGATCTTTATATCTTTCTGGGAATCAAATATGTTGTTCCTCTCAAGCATGTTTCTATAATGAGACTTATGATGAATTTCTTCCTGAACATTATCACAATGCACCCTCATACCAAGCTATGTTACTTGAGGGAACATGTTTACTATTAATATATGCATGTAGAGTAGATGTTCAGGTAAAACTCAATTATAACATTAATTCTATCAATAATTAATGAATAACTGTTATATTATATCTTTGTTCTATTCAAAATATTATCCTGTCATTGTACTTCATTTTAAATAATCATTTTAAGGTTTACTTTGAAATGCTCAATTCAAAAATAGACCACTAATCCTTGTTGGGTCAATTTTCAGGCACTAAAATTATTTTTGTTATTTACTCATGAGATGTGGGCAACACTGGCTAGGCCAGCATTTATTGCCCATCCCTAATTGCCCATAAGAAGGTGGTTGTGGTGAGCTGGCTTCTTGAACTGCTGCAATCCATGTCCTGTTGATTGACCCACAGTGCTGTTGGGGAGGAAATTGCAGAACTTTGCCTCAGCAATAGTAAAAGAATAGTGATATTTCCAAGTCAATATGGTGAGTGGCTTGGAGCGGATTCAATGATGCTAACACCTTGAATGTCAAGGGGTTATGGTTAGTTTGTCTCTTATTAGAGATGGCCATTGCTGGGCATTTGTGTAGCACAAGTATTACTTGCAAGTTTTCAGCCCAAGTTGGATATTGTCCAGGTCTTGCTTCACTTGAACATGGATTGCTTTAGTATCTTAGGAGTCATAAATGATACTGAATATTATGCAATCATCAGCAATATCCCCAATCCTGAAGATTCGAAGGTCATTGATAAAAAAACTGAAGATGCTTGGGCCTAGGACACTATCCTGAGGAACTCCCACAGAGATGTCCTGGAGCTGAGATGACTGACCTCCAACAGCCACAATCATCATCCATTGTGATAGGTATGCCTCCAACTAGTGGAGACTTTCCCCAATTTCTATTGCCTCCAGCTGAGCACTTCAATGCCACATCTAATAAAAATGTCCTTGATGTCAAAAGCAGTCATTTTGACATCAGCTCTGGAATTCAGGTCCATGTTTGAACCAAGGAATTGAGTGACCCTGGCAGAATACAAACTGAATGCCAGTGAGCAGGTTATTGCTGAGCAGATACTGCTTGATAGCATGGCTGATGACACCTTCCATCACTTTACTGATGATCAAGATGATTGATTATGTATGAATTTCTAAGCCAGTTACTATAAGCTGCTCCCCAAGGCTCAATGAATTTTCCAATGAGTGTCTGAGTCATGTAGACATGCAGTGCTCTACGTGTGATTCCAATCCTTTACTGTTAACTGATTCTAATTAAGCTACAATTACCATGAACAAAATTGGAACCTCCCAGTTGATAAAGGAGAGTAAAATGGTTCTGGGGTCCTGCTTGTGATTGCTAACAAATGATATCTGCTAAAAGTGTCTATGCATCTACAGATATTGGATGAGAACAGGTTTGCACTTGAGTATAATCTGCAAATATTCTTGGACAAAGCTTAAATAGTTTATAAATAAATGTCAAACTGTCCTTAAGTGTATGATTGTTGATTTCATACTTTATTGCCTTTACAATAACTACCCCATAGTACATGTGCGAGGAAGGAAAATGTAAATAAATAACAAATAATTTTCTGCATCACATTAGATATTAATTGGCAGGAAGCTTTTTAACCAAAGTTACAGACATACATCAGTTGTCTAGGCAATGACTTTATTTGATTTTCCATAGTTAGTTGATTTTGAAGTAATTTGATTGAAATGTCTGAAATTCTGGCTTCACTAATAAACATAATAATAATAATTATAAACCATGCTTCTATTTAATGGACCATCTTGTGCTGATGCCTCATACTGAAGTCATATCAATTGACCATTCTTTATGAAAGCCTAGAAAGTTGCAAAGTATTTGTCTGTGGAGCGCATATGAGTTGAGCCCTATTCTACCCGTACCAAATAGCGAAAAGGCATGTATTTTCCACAAAGGGTCACTGGATAGGTGAGGATCAGGAACAAGTATCCTGACTGATACTTTCAAACCCAGCGCTCTGATTGAAGTGACCTAATGCAGAATTAAATTTAAGACATTTTGTCTATATTAATTAGTACAATGTGAAATGATACAGTAAACATGTTTTAGCAGTATTCCAAGAAAGTGGCTCATTACCAAGCTCTCAAAAGCAATTAGATATGTGCAATAATTGCTGGCCTTGTCAGTGCTGTCCATTTCTTAAAACCAAATATATATCAAAACCTTTGCGGAGCTAAACTTGCCTTTATGGTTTATAAAAAAAGACAAAGCATCAAGAAATATTTTCTAACAATGAAATTGTTGCTGGCTTTTTGGTTATTTGTAAAATGTCCATATTGTACTTCCAAAAAAGACGTTGCCTGTAATTTTTAACCCTGACCTGTAGTACTGCAATTCCACTTTTATTTCAAAATGCAATGAAATGTTTCAGTTCAGAAGATAAGGACACAAATTCACATAAAAAAGATCAAAAGTTAAGGTTAATAGAAAATGAAAGAGAGCTAAAATTCCTCAACCTAGAGTTCTGTGGTTTCAAATTCTGAAGAAGGGTCACTGGATGTGAAATGTTAACTTTGGTTTCTCTTCACAGATGCTGCCAGATCTGCTGAGTTTCTCCAGCAATTTCTCCAGATTTTGTACTTCTGTGGCATTCACCAGATGCAGGAAGCCAATGAACATTACATTCTAACATGATTTAGGGATGGAATACTCAGAATCTCTCTAGTTCAGCCACTCTACTGACAAGTGCCTGATCAGTTCAAAGATGTACGGAATCCATCTGTCTTGACACTCATTAAAATTATGGCTTGTGATTCATTTCCACCCTTCCTAAAGGGGATGGGGTGGGATTCAGTCTGGGACACCAAGACTGTATATCGAAGCCTCTTTAGAAAGGTGGGACCTTGGGATGAGCACCTAGTGACACAGTTCCTGCCAACTGCTTTTAAATTGGGAGTCTTTCCAAAACCAGACACTCACTGGGGTAAACAATGAAATCACCACAGATGTGATCCTGCCCTGATAGTTAGGATGGTTGGCTGGCATATTTGTGATCCTTTCAAGAAAAGGTTTATGGAGCTAGATTAACTATGAACAGGGATATTATCACCATTTATATTAATGTTCAATTTGACAAAACAGTCATCACTTTAATTATTATTCTGAAAAGGAGTCAGCATTTTGCATGAGTATATATATCTTTAACAGAATGTATTCTACATTATCAATTATTCAGATATCTGACTATGTTTTAATTCTACTCAATTGCAGTTTAGCCATATACTATCTCAATGCCACTTCAAAAACATATGAAACAGCTAATTTGGAGCTAAAAAAGAAGATGCAGATGGTATGTTCACATTGAGAAATATTCAGCCTGCAATAACATTTACTAAGTAAAAATAGCATGTATGGTTTTCTATATGCATGATTAATGATGTGAGTATAAAATTAAATGTTGAATCCTGAAATTTTGAAAATCTGGGTACTGGGTCATACTAGCCCTATAGAAACAGGATTGAAGGCTGCAGCCTCACTCTGTGGCTCCCCTTCAACCACAGCAGGGTTTATATTGATGAGTGAGAAAAGTTTGCTCCCAATTGTTCAAAATGGTGACAACCCGTCTGTCAAGTAGTGTCATGATTTGATTTACAACATCTTAATATCATGCATCAGCAAAGATGGACGAAGAAGGAAGCAAATGCTACAACCTTGTGGATCATTCCAACACTTGTATCCAAAGACCTGCGGGTTGATTGTCATCACATGAAGACCTATAGCAGAAATGTCTGACCTTCACCATCCTTGAATCAAAGTATGATGTTTTGGTCTCCAGTGTTAGATCAGTTGCACATGAATGTTGATGTCTGGAAATATTTTCTAGTAAGGTGAACAGACTTTATAAGGTGGTGGATCAGTGGTGCTGGAAGAGCACAGCAATTCAGGCAGCATCCGAGGACAGGCAAAATCGACGTTTCGGGCAAAAGCCCTTCCTGATGAAGGGCTTTTGCCCGAAACGTCGATTTTGCCTGTCCTCGGATGCTGCCTGAATTGCTGTGCTCTTCCAGCACCACTGATCCAGAATCTGGTTTCCAGCATCTGCAGTCATTGTTTTTACCTCTTTATAAGGTGGTGAACAGTCTTATTAAGAGAATGTTCAGGATTGGTCATGATGAGGGCAGTGGAGAGTTCAATTAATTATTAATAATTTCCAAAGAGCCATATTCATAATCTGATGTTGTTGCACTCTGCTCTTCCTCCAAACTAACCGTGATTGGACTTTTCATCATCTAATTGTGAAACGTCTGCTTGCTGTGCAGGCTTTTGTTATAGTCTCCATTGTAGGACAATACTGTGCCATACGTAGCATTTGCCACAATCCAGTAAAACTTTTGAACTGTCCAACAGAAAGCAGCAAACAGTTCAGGTGGCAGAATGATTGGCTTATGTCAATGGGCTGCTTAATAATGGCACCAGTGGTATCATCAGTCAAGTTATACTTCTGCTTAGCTGTTACATTTCTATTTTGTAGTGTTGCATCTTTGTCTCCAAGCGAACGGCCTTTGACTTGGTGTGCTGATTGAAAGAGTTTGCTGATGGAAGACTGCAACAATATGTAGGCAGTAAGAAGCAACCAAGAAAACAGGCACAATCCTGCAGGATGTAATGGTGGTGATCAGTCACCAGCCTGTCACAATGTTGGATGCAGTCAATCTCAATCTGAAAGTGGGGTAGCTTGCTTTTAGTAATTGATCCTATAGCTCTTTCATGCTTGTGTTTGGGAGTTCTGCGATGAATGAAAATGCAGTGATAAAATCACGGCCACCAGTATGTCATACAGGTATGTGTCTGCTTTCTTGGTAGTTTCATACTGTCTACAGACTGGAGGACTCCTTCACCACCAAACATTTTCACTCAGCACATCAAGCATTAAAATCAACAGTTTTAAGTTGTAGCTTCTGTTTTAGCAGCCAAAGGAATGTGGTGTTTAACAGCTCTAATTTGTATCATAATACCACCCACACTCATAACAGGTACTAAAGTAAATGTTGACATTTTTGGAATAGCTTTTACCAGCATTTGACATAGGACTTCTTCCTGTTTTTTTTTCACACAGAGTGCTATGATCCACATTTCGATTTGATTAAGTAATAGGCTTGTGCTTATCAGTATTTATCAGAAAGTTTCAAGAACACATCGGAGGGAGTTTTATGCACCCCCTCCATCTCAACCAGCACTTGTGAAGGCAGTTGGGAATATAAAATAAAGTAGGTGGTCAACCTTCCCCAGCTTTCCACCCAGCCCCTCCAGTACCCAGTATTGTAGGATCGAGTAAGGAATGGGGCAGTTCACTAAGCTTTTGGCTTATTAAAGCACTTAAGTGGCTCAAGAGCCTCACACTTCTTCACTATGATTTTGTTGGCCTTTTGGGAAAGGCAGAACGAAGGAAACCAAAGCAGCAGGTTTGATTGAGGAGGCTGCTGTTGCACAGGCTGGAGGCAGGAGCACCATCCCCAAGATCATGCCACTCTCCCCGACCCTTCTTCAGTTATTATCACCCAAATCCCCTTTCCCATCACTTCACACAGTGTCCTCCAAGCCTGACCCATCCAAAATACTCAGGTTTATCTCATGTCTGGGAGACATTCTCTTCATTGTATGTAGTGCTTGTAATCCCAGAAGTGTCCGCTGTTTTTTTCTGGAGGTGCTAGGGTTAAAGAGCAACCAGATAGGTCAGGACTTCCTCCCTGATGTGAACAGAAGTTGCAATTCAATTAGATCAGTTATCAATCAATCAATTCCTCTGAGTAATATTGCTGCAAAATAGCTGGATTTCTGGTTGGTAAAGTGCCAACCAACTTCTACGTTGGGAGGAGCTGGCTAGTCCATTCCCTTGTAAAATTCACCCCATTATTTTGTAACTCCAAGAATAGAATGTGTTGGTTATCACATTGTGCGCGCTATGACAGTAAGATTGCAACAGAGATGCAAAATCTTTTCGATTCACAATAATAGTTATCACAACAGAGCCCAGACTTCTGCTGAACAGAAAGAGGAATTAGATTCTTTCCTGAAAGAGGTCTTCTTCCATTTATGTCTTCCACAAAGTTTGAGCTACAAGAAATTAGAGCTGATTAGAAGCTGAACTACATTTCAGCTTTGTTAAAATTGGTGTGTTAATGCACTTGTGAAATAACTTTTGATATTTGTTTGGAGACTAATTATATAGTTAAACATACAATGAGAGTTTGGCTGCTTTGTTTACATGTGAAAGGCCATTTGTCTATTAGAGTGCTGTAAAATACCTTTGCATTAAACATGAAAATTATAAGCTAAACTTTGAAGTTAATAAGTAAAAGTATTATGTCACATTTTGAACTGAGGTCCAACACAATAACATTGTTCATAGGGAACAATGCAGATCTTTTGTGTTACATTGGAACAGACTTGCATTTGTGTATATTCTGTATTGTCAGGCTTTACAATAGGGCATTGTGAAATATCATGGAATTCCTTCTCTTTTATAACAGTTACGTGACGAACAAAAGAACAGAAGGAACAATAAGGATACTGTTAATCCTATGTTGCAAGATTTGGAAGATCTTTTACCAAATAACGTAAATGTGAGCAAACCTGAATCAGGTAAGGGTTGGACTCAAAGCTTTATTTTATCTGTATGTATTGTCAAATTTTGATAAAAATCGATATCTCAAAAAGGCATTGGCACTTAAATCTTTATTTGGTAATTACATCAATATTTGTGCAATTAAATATTATTAATTGGTTTATGGGTAAAGCCACACTCTTTGAATATTAGCTTAATACAGCTTCTACACCATCAACATTGAGTAGTATTGCATTGGAAAGGAATTTCGCAGTTTTAACTTTTGATAATTTTTGAAAGCTCTGCAGGAAATGTTCACTAATGTAATGCAACAATTCAAATTAAAGTTTGAATTTACTCCTTAATGATTGCAAGAGCAAATTTGTAACAGTATTTTCTGCAATAGTTTAGCAAGATGTTGGAGAAAATTGAATGAAATTTTGTACTCTGATGGCTGCAATCTGCTAGGGGTAATTGGAAAATAGTGGGAAAATAATTTGTTTACTGAATTTTCTCACCCAACTTCTCTTTCTTTTTTGGAAATGTAGAGTCAAAATTATATTATCATAATGGAGCAACCATCTCTATTGTGTTAAGTGAGGGGCTGAGTGGTCAGATTTTTCGATCTCCAGGATGATTATTTATTCACGTTTGCAAAACATCGCCTATAATGCTGATATCCAAAAACAAATGCTGCAGTCATAAAGCGACTCAGTTATCATAAGTAACTGTATTACAAACCTATACAATTGAAGTAGATACATTTATTTTAAGAACACCTCTGTTCTCCATCACCTTAATTGTTCACTCCGTTTCCTACGTATTCTGGTTATATATTGATAAATATCAAATATGTTTCGTCTGACTGGGTTAGTGTTATCTTCTGCTCTCTACTGAACTGAAAAATTTAATTGACATGTTTTCCAGTTTGTGTTCATTTTTCCTTCACATGATCCACATCTGGCACATCCCTTCCATCCCTTGATCTATCTGTCTCTATTTCTGAGGAACAGACTGTCTATTAATACTCACCATAAGTTCATTGATCCAACAACTACCTTGACTATTCTTCCATATACCCCACTGTGCACAGGCAAAAACAGCTATAATATTGTGAATAAGTGATTGTATATATTTATTAAAATGCTTGTAAGTTATCATATTTTCACAAGGATTAATTATAAACCATTGAAAGAAAGGAGAATCAAATTTTATTTGAGATAAAATATTAGCATTTTCTTTTACATAGATCAAACAGTGGTTGAAAAGCAACCCAATGAAGCAACAAGAGCTAATGGAAAACATGGAAAAGAAATGACACTGGCACCACCACCCCCAAGAATGGTGGTAACAAAACCACCGAACTCAAGACAAGCCTCTCATATACCAGGACAGCCAAGATCTGGGACTCCAGGTCCAGGCCCACGTAGACCTGCTCCTGGTCAACCACGACATTGAGGTGTGAGCCAAAAATGAAGCCATCTTTCAAATGCTCCTTGCTTCCACATGTATTTATGGTCCACATGTTCAGTCACACATTGGGGCATCATCTGAGCAATGTTTTACACAGATCAAAAATTGTCATACCTATCACTAGTAGACTTGCCATTTTCTATAAGAAGCATAGGTAACTTAATTGTAATAGTCTAAGTGCGATGAATTGCCTTTGCCTTAGCATTGACGTTTCTTGCTAAATTTGTTCAAAATCATTACAGTTTATGTTAACTTAGGTCCAGGTTTTGCAGCAAACCTAATGTAAAGGCAATGTTTTGCAAGCAAGTTGATTTGTTGAAAATTTGAGATGTCGATGTTGGTTCTATACTGATGGCGATTAGGAATGGTACAAATTTAAGCACTAAGAATTATTGGTAGGAGCTTTGTATCTTATATTTCTCTAATGCTGGTGCATTATGCATCATTCCAGTCATAATCTTGTAATTGTTGTGGGTATTTATTTACTGTGAGATTGCACAATAAAACTTGCTATATGTGGAGCAGTATGTCATTCAAAGTATTTAGAATGACTATTCCAGGACTAGTTGAAAAGTCAATTAGTCTAATTTCATATAATTTTGCTGTGTATATGACAGATTGCCTAATATAGGCAAAAGTGAGAACTGCAGATGCTGGAGATCAGAGTTGAGAGTGTCGTGCTGTGGAAAGGCACAACAAGTCAGGCAGCATCCCAAGAGCAGAAAAATTGATGTTTCGGGCAAAAACCCTTCATCAGGAGTATGTTAAATTTAAAGTTGTCCATTCAGAGACCAGCAAAACTTCTGGAGTGAGAAATTAAGTTGCTGTTTATCTGCAAATTCCACTGGCCGCTACAGTATAGCTAGAGAATCCCCATGGGATGTTTGGTAAACTTTGTTTGGTACAGCCGAGAACAGAATATGCGGGAACAATAAAACATTGGACAGTGGAATCACTTGGGTCGTGACATTGGGATGTTTTGTGTTCCAGCATTCCATTTCAAACCAGCCAAGACTGCTCTGCCCTCACTGTTGTAACTTGTACATACTGCTTTTCAGATGTGTTAATTATTCACACATCTCCATGAATGTGTCAGTGAAGGTGATAAAGATGAGCATAGTACATTCTCCAGGCTGTTGAGGATTGTGACAGGCAATGAAACTTGAGGAGAAAAACTTACCATGTGCATATTTATCCACACCAACCACTTTTGGAATAAATAAGTAGAAAATAAACATTCTAAATCAACTCTCTGGAAATGCATGTCCTAGATCAATCTTATTGATAAGTGTCCTATTGTACTTGAGAGGTGATCATCTTGCTCTTCTAAGTGCAAACAGATCACAGCACTATTTGAACAGCAGTGTGTCCTGAAATATTACATGTCACACCCTGTGTTCCAGCATTCCAACTCAAACTAGCCAAATACCACTTGGTACACAAAGCAGAAAGAAAACCACAAGCGAGGCCAATGTTTTTGTGTTGTGTATTATATCGTATTGGTGTGTTGGGAATCTCAAAATTCTATGTTGAAAGGAGACCGTGGATTCAAGAGGCTGCAGATGATCTATAGATTTAAAAAAGTATTGAACAAGATTTATTAACCAATGTCTCAGAAATGTAATTAATATAAAAATAAGAGTGCCCAAACATGCTTAGAAGGTCTAGTAATGTCTGTGAAGGAAATAGATAGGCTAGTATTTTGGGTGTAACTCTTCATCAATTGAAAACTGCAAAAAGGTAAGCCTTTTCCTGATATTGGAGATAACTTGAAAGCAACTCAATATGAAAGTAGATTGTCATGCAATAGGCAGAGCTAAGTGATCCCACAATCAAAGCTCTGCAGTCCTGCCACATCCAAACGTTAATTGGGGGGGTAGATAATTAAACAACTTACCAGAGAAGGAGGCTCCACAATCAAAGCTAGCCTCAATAATGGGGGGAGCCCAGCACATCAGAGGAAAACCTTTTCAGCCATCTTTAGCCAGAAGTGCTGAGTATGTGATTGATCTTAGCATCCTCCAGAGGCTCCCAGCAGCACAAGTGCCAATCTTCAATCAATTTGATTCACTCCACAATTTGATATCAAGAGTCAGGATATAAAGGGAGTCAGGAGGCTGAGTTGAGTATGGTTGCCATTACAAAAGAGAAAGTGCTAGAAAAGCTAAAAGGTCTAAAAATTGATAAATCTCCTGGCCCTGATGGGTTACATCTAGAGTTCTGAGGGAGGTGGCTGAGGAAATAGCGGAGGCGTTGGTTGAGATCTTTCAAAAGTTACTGGAGTCCGGGAAAGTCCCAGATGATTGGAAGATCGCTGTTGTAACCCCCTTGTTCAAGAAAGGATCAAGGCAAAAGATGGAAAATTATAGGCCAATTAGCCTAACCTCGGTTGTTGGTAAAATTCTAGAATCCATCATTAAAGATGAAGTTTCTAAATTCTTGGAAGAGCAGGATCGGATTAGAACAAGTCAACATGGATTTAGTAAAGGGAGGTCGTGCATTACAAACCTGTTGGAGTTCTTTGAAGACGTGACAAGTAGGTTAGACCGGGGAAACCCAGTGGATGTGGTCTACCCAGATTTCCAAAAGGTCTTTGATAAGGTGCCACA
>NC_057711.1:73764314-73782391 GCF_004010195.1 Chiloscyllium plagiosum
GATGATCCCTGGAATGGTAGGTCGAACATATGAGGAACGGCTGAGGATCCTGTGATTGTATTCATTGGAGTTTAGAAGATTAAGGGGAGATCTAATAGAAACTTACAAGAAAACTACATGGCTTTGAGAGGGTGGATGCTAGGAAATTGTTTCCGTTAGGCGAGGAGACTAGTACCCGTGGACACAGCCTTAGAATTAGAGGGGGTAAATTCAGAACAGAAATGCGGAGACATTTCTTCAGCCAGAGAGTGGTGGGCCTGTGGAATTCATTGCCACAGAGTGCAGTGGAGGCTGGGATGCTAAATGTCTTCAAGGCAGAAATTGATAAATTCTTGATGTCACAAGGAATTAAGGGCTGCGGGGAGAATGCGGGTAAGTGGAGTTGAAATGAGCATCAGCCATGATTGAATGGCAGAGTGGACTCGATGGGCTGAATGGCCTTACTTCCGCTCCTATGTCTTATGGTCTTATGGTCTTATGGTCTAAGAGGCACTTGATATTGCAAAGGCAGCATTCCAGGAATAGTACTAAAGATTCGTGATTCAGATCTGTCAGTGCCCATTGTCGAATTGTTTCATGACAGCTGATGAGTGGTAAGTAACATTTGTGCATGAAATGAGCATCAATACCAAGCGAGAACTGAACTTTGGCCTCTGCGATTGAAGGGCATTATCTTTATTAAATGTTGAGTATCAACATCCTGGGGGTAACCATTGATCAGAAACTGAACAAAAGTCATGGCAGGGAACACAACTCATAGTGGATACTTTGGCACTGGGTTCAGCCTTATCACTAGGTAATGCTTCCACATTTTCCACCCAGAGTCTCCTTATACCTCTCTCTTGCTGTATATGGACAGCTCATTTCCACCAATCTCTTTCCTTATGTAAAAACCCACCACATAAAGTTCTGCCTTCAACTTTCCTTCTTGCCCCCTGAGCTCTGACATTACACTTTAAAGATGCCCAAAATAGCAGTAAGTCTTTCTACATTCCTTGGTAGAAAGCAGTCCTTTGACAAATTTGGTCCACAATCCAAAATAAAGGAAAATATAAAGATGTGAAGTAGAATCTGTTCGGGGCCTGTTTGCTGTGGCCTATGATGAGAAATCTGAAAGCAATGACATTTTTTGAAGTGAAGTTGTGTACATCACAACTTCTATAAGAAGCAATCTCACTCCAAACTCAGTTATAGGGTCTTGCAGTGAAATTATGTGTCAAAACGTAGATATTGTTTTGGGCTTGTCCAATGTTTAGGCAAAAACCCTAACGTTGGCTGCATTTGTAGTGACAGAGCAGGACACATCTCAAAGAAATTCTGGTGCTTCTGTTCCACTTTGGTGAGATCTTATCGTTTTCCTTTGGTACTAAATTTGAAAATATATTATAAAAGAATATACTTGTGATTATACTAGAAAGATGCAAGAAAATAAATCTCCATTAAATTATATAGAAGTTATCAATTCACAACCAGAGATATTTTGAACTCAATATACTCAGTTTTGATTTCAAAATAGGAAGGTGAGAAGAAAAAAAATGTGAAGTAACGACTATTGTACTTATGTCGATTTTGCGTCAGGCTATCAAGCTAATGTCGACCCATCTCATTGTTTACAACTGATAGCTGTGTTTATCACAACAACTGATGTTCTAGAGGATAACTTATGTTAGATTTTAGTGATGTACACAACTGCACTTCAAAAAATGTCATTGCATGCCTTGGGCTTTGAGACATTTCTGAGAGTCGTGATAAGGTGCTATACAATGCAAGTCTTCTTAAGTGGAGTTTAAAAAACTAGTGAACTCTCTCATTTATAGTATGGTTGAATTGTAGTGGAGATCTCATTGTTCTAGCTGAAAAATTTCTTTTTGACTTTTGCTTCGTGTTTGTTCAGTTATCTCAAACTAATGCATTTACCTCTTACTAAATCCACTCTGGCACCATTTATACAATTTTCTAACTATCAGAAATGATTGAAAAAATAGTGGGAACATTTTTTTTTGTACAATCTGTAGGATATCATTTGATAACTCAATTTCAGAGCAACTTGACAGTTGCCAAAAGAAGAAAATAAGTGCATGAAAAAAAATGGAACTTACATCATTTTGATTGATGGAGTCAGCTGAGCTGACTGTCTTTTTTAAATGACTAAAACCTCAAAAGTTATCAACAAAAGAAAATCCAAACTAAATATTTGTCAAACGTTTTATTTTCATTTCTGAACTGCTGTGTAACACAAACAGGTACATACTGTTTTGATACATTATTTATACTTTCTGGGGCAAAATATAGGCCTTCATAACTGATAAACTACACAGGTGAAACAGACACATTACGTTTGACTTTGGGTACATCCCAACAAGGTGAGGCTTTTAGACTTTTTGATTTCTTCAGGCATAAAACATTTTAATTTAGAATATTTTAGCAATTCTTCTGTGGAATTTTGATGGTGATGGTCTTAATCTCGGTGTACTCCTGGAGACCATATTCTCCCCTAGACAAAAAGAATAATATTCAGCAATTTTGCTCAGATAATTGTGTTCATTGTACTTGGAAATAACTGAGGAAGGAGTTTTCCAAAAGCAAGAGAAATATAAAGGCATTTGCAGCTTTAATTATAGGAATACCTGCTTTTTATCAATATATGAAAATGCTTCTTTCCCTCAAGGGGAGACAGGGAGTTTTATTATTCCTTAACTGGATGGAGGCACTGCTGTTTAAGTTAGCATTAATTGCCCATACTTAAATGCCTTTTAGAAAGTACTGATGAGCCAACTTTGCTGTAGTCTATACAGTGTAGGTACTATAATGATATTTGGAAGGGAGTTCCTGATATTAACCCTGTGGCTGTGAAGTATTGGCAACACAGTTCCAAGTGAGGAGGGGAACTTGCAAGTGGTGTTGTTCCCACCTTCTCGTCCTTCAAAATAGTCAATGCCAAGTCAAAGGATCCTTGGTGAGTTGTTGCAGGGCAATTTGTAGACAGTATACATTGCTACCACAGCATATTGGTGATGGAGGGAGTGAGCATTTATTGTGGTGGATTGGTGGATTTTTGTTCACAACAGAAGACTTAAGATAAAACTAAAGTAACTTTTTGTGCAAGTTAGTTTCAGGTTCCACCTGCATAGTGTGATCTAAAGCCAAAACAACCATGTTGACACTTTCAAAACCTTGAATTAGGACGGAGATTATTTGGGGACAATTGCCTTGTTAGAAATCCCTTTAATAATTTTTGTTGTTGTTGGCTTACATGTCCTGGCAGCCTACAAGCTGAAAGTTTGACACCCCCCACCAAAAGATGGGAATGGAGGTAATTTTAAAATACCAGCGCTGAATAGAATTATGATTTCAACACACTGGCAAAATTCAGGGTGTGAGTAGATAGGAATCCTGCTTCCCCACCAAATCAGGTCAACTGTGACAGCATTGCAGCTTGGGCAAGGAAGGCAGCTTTAGACTGGAAGTCAGGTATGGTGGTCTTGGGGCAGGATCTAAGCCCTAGAAGAGAGCCACTGAGGGAAAGAGGACTTGTAAAGGGATACCCTTCCTCAAATCTCCATTACACGACCCTCCAGAGAGGTACAGATCCGGGGAATGGTGAGATCCTGGAATGAGCAGTTTGCTGAGGGAAGTGCATCAGCAGTAGGTGAAAGGAATTGAAGACAAGGGAGGTAATACTGAACAAAGAAGTAACATTATTACCTTCTATAATCCCTCCCAGATTGACATCAATGAGGTGAGGGTTGGCCTTACCTTGGATACCAGGTCTCTGGCTCCCCTTTGAGATTTTTTTTTAACATTAGATTACATTACAGTGTGGAAACAGGCCCTTTGGCCCAACAAGTCCACACCGACCCGCCGAAGTGCAACCCACCCATACCCCTACATTTACCCCTTACCTAACACTACGGGCAATTTAGCATGGCCAATTCACCTGACCTGCACATCATTGGACAGTGGAAGGAAACCGGAGCACCCGGAGGAAACCCACACAGACACGGGGAGAATGTGCAAACTCCACACAGTCAGTCGCCTGAGGTGGGAATTGAACCTGGGTCTCAGGCGCTGTAAGGCAGCAGTGTTAACCACTGTGCCGCCGTGCTGCCCACTCTGTTGTTTTCCTCTGTTGAAATGGAAAGCTTTGGCACAGACCACAGATCTCTTCCACAAGATAACAAACAGCTTCGTTTTGACTGACTTGAAGGATCTGAATGACTCATACACTTCAGCTACCCCATGTACATTCCAGCCTTAAATGGCTCTGAACAGACACAAAGCCCCATTAGGTAATGTGGCTGCATGGTCTAATGTGCTGGAATCAGGTTCCAGTCTCTTTGGAGTAATGGGTTTGAATCCAACTACTGCAATTGCACATATAGTCTGTCATTCAGATATTTTAGTATTGTTTAAGGCTATTGTGGCAGAGTTTCTTTATTAATTTGTAGGATGTAGCAATGCTGGTGAGGCCAGTATTTATTGTCTGTTCCTAGTTGCCCTTGAGAAGGTGGTGGTGAGCTGCCTTCTTGAACTGCAGCAGTCCACCTGCTGTGGGTTGATCCACAATGCCTTTAGGAAGGGAATTGTAGGATTTTGACCCAGTGACAATGAAGTAATGGCAATATATTTCCATGTCAAATGGTGAGGGCAACTTGAAGTTGGTGATGTTCCCATATATCTCCTGTCCTTGTCCTTCCATATGGAAGTGGTTGTGGGTTTGAAAGGTGCTAAGGATCTTTGGGGAATTTCTGCAGTAGATAGCACACACTCCTGTTACTGAGCATCAGTGGCGGAGGGAGTGGATGTTTGTGGATGTGGTGCCAATCAAGCAGGCTGCATTGTTCTGATGGTGTCGGAGATGCATCCATCCAGGTAAGTGGGGAATATTTCATCATACTCCTTACTTGTGCCTTGTAGATGGTGCAGAGGCTTTGGGGAGTCAGGAGGTGAATTACTTTCCATAGTAATCCAAGTTTCTGACCTCCACTTTTTGCCACTGTGTTTACGTGAAGAGTCCAATTGAGTTTCTGGTCAATGATAAATCCAAACATATTGATAGTGGGGGATTAAATGATAGTAATGCCACTAAATAACAAGGCATGGTGGTGAGATTGTATCTTATCGGAGACGTGTCTCTAGCTTTGGGCCAGGAGGCTTGTGTTAAGGTCCCATCTGCTCAAGAGGTGTGTGATAACGCATCTGAAAGTTGATTAAAAATATATAAAGGAAACTCTTCTCTATGTCAATAAGGGCTCAATCCTGCAGAAAATCTGAACTTAAATCAGTTTCCCTCCAGATCTGTGTTTCACAAACAAAATAAGAACCAGTTCAAGTTTCCCACCTCTGAGGTGAAAGTAGAGCTCTCCATCACTGCCGCTGTGATATGTCGCTGCCATGTATATAGGTATGAGTGGTCATTTAAGGATTGTGGTAATTTAAAAATTGTAGCTTACAGAGTCCACATGAGCAAAAGAAAGGCTGACAAAGGTCAAAGGGAGAGGTGGAGCAAGGGACATGGGTTGGCTTGCATCACGGGCAAGGAGAGAAATCTCAGTTTGTCTGATTGATGCATTACTTTCCCTACAAAGTCTGAAGGACCTTTCTTCCTGCAGTGCTGTATTTGACACTGATGCCCCTTATCAGCAGTGCATGTGCAGATATTTTCTGCGCTTGTCTTACGGCCACTGAAGTCTGACAGGCTGCATCTCTGTATATACAGCATTATGTATAATCATTCCAAGTTAAAATATGTACATTGATCCCTTTAAGGAGAAACATGTTCACATACTTGTGATGTTGTGTAGATTAATGTTGATTCACCATAGCTAGGTGCATTAAGACACTGATAATGGCCTGCCTGCAGGATTGACATAAGCCTTTTAAACAAATAAATTTCATGTTAAAATTAACATAATTCTCATCTGAACTTTAATCCTTGATTTTCTTCTCTCAGTGTTTTCAAATTTTCCCATCTTTCTGTAGAACCCATGATTCTTCAAAGCAGAAAATATATTTACATCCCTCCCTCCACAAATGTGCATTTAATTAATTTCTGTTATATAAATTTCATACATTTTATAACATGCAATGACATTGAACTAAACACGTGCTTCACTCTTAACTAGTAAATTTTTTTCAATGATACTTACATTTCTCTACCATTTCCAGACATCTTAAATCCCCCAAAAGGACTCTGAACGTGCATGGCATTGTAGCAATTGACCCTATTGAAATATTAATATGTTTAGCAATGCAATCAATGTAATTGGACTTCCAGTTCATTGAAATATTACCATGTACAGTAGAACGTCGATTGTCCAAACGAGATGGGTGGGGAGTATTTTGTTCTGATAACTGATCGTTCGGATAATCAATCTGATTGTAAACAAGCAATAATTTGAGTGCCGGTTATCAAACATTCTTTGGTTATCTGACAATACAATCTGCCAATTCCGACCAGAATGCCGTTTAACTAATACCTGAATGCTTAGTTGCCTAATGCCATTTTTACGGGACCTTGAGATCTTGTTCAGATAATCCAAAATGCAGATAATTGATGTTCGGATAATCCAGGTTGTACTGTACTGTAAAAAATAAATTCAAAAAATGCTTACCACACAGTCCCAGCTTGAAGAGCTGAAGCAACAGTAAATGCTTTATTAATATCTTTGGTGAAAACAGCAGCAACCAAACCATAGTGGGTGTTGTTGGCTCTTTTGATAACTTCATCTACTGTTTTAAATTTGATAATTTGCTGTACTGGCCCAAAGATCTATATTTTTTATATAGAAAGAGGAAAAACATTGTTAAGAAGACAAGAATTAATTCACAAAATAACCCAGAAATTGCTGGAGAAACTCAGCAGGTCTGGCTGTATTTATGGCGAGAAACCAGACTTAATATTTTGAGTCCACTGGCCACTCATCAGAACTGGACTCAAAATGTTAACTCTGTTTTCTTTTCACAGGTGCCGCTAGACTTGCTGAATTTCTCCAGCAATTTCTGTTTTTCTTTATATCAGATTTCCAGTACCGCCAGTTCTTCATTTTCTTTAAGAATTAACACACATCTACATTATTAATATTTGTATTGTATTCACTTGTAGCATAAATATTTCATATTTAAAATCAATAATATTTAAAAGCATTGTTATATGAATTATGCCAGTTTAGCTTTTTTAAAATCCAAATAATGCCATTTAAACACTTGCATGAAGAATATTGAACTGTTTTGGTCATTATATACAGTGACACAATAAACGCAATCAAAAATAAATTGCACATAATTTCACTGCATCTAATTTTCACATTGGGGCAAATCTCATTTCTGTGGCAAACAATGTTTCTACTACATAGTGACACTAAACAATATCCATTTGTTACAATGATTATAGCAAATAACAGCTGAAGCCACTTCAAAGGCTGAGAATTTTGCTTCTGGTTTGCGAGTTCAGAACTGGGAGTGGTGGCATGTCTTCATCCACAAGCTGACCCGGAAAAAAGTGGACCAGCATGATGAGTTTTCATTCCAATTTGTGGGGAACCCTCGGATGTCTTCTGGGGACCCCGGGAAGAGATTGGGAGTTGCCTGGTGCACAGTGAGGCTGCACAAGACTATTTTAGTGCACCAGCAGAATATTGAAGTTTAATTAACAAAAAACACTCCTCTCATTCTCCATACTGCCCATGCCTTCTCCATGTCAACTCATCCTACCTTATGCTTCTACCAAACCCGTGTTCCTCCATGTTATGCCCCCCAAATCCCACATGGGACCTCATACCCGGCATGCCAACATTTGTCATTTCACCCATTCCCATGCCCTTCATAGCTATTATGACAAATTAAGTTAAAAATCACACCAGGTTATAGTCTAACGGGTTCATTTGGAAGCACTAGCTTTCGGAGAATACTTATACTCCACAACCACCTGATGAAGGAGCAGTGCTCTGAAAGCTAGTGTTTCCTAATAAACCTGTTGGACTATAATCTGGTGTTACGTGATTTTTAACTTTGTACACCCCAGTCCAACACCGGCACCTCCAAATCATGACAAATTAATGCCAACTCATGCCAACCCATTCCCTACCAACTACCTTTTGTCTCAACATCTAACATGGCAACTCAACTAACATTCATCATGGAAAGACCTCAACTCCCACGCAGAGATTAGATGAATTAAATTTCTGTGCCTACTGTAGACAACTATATTGGAAAGAAAAACCACTCTCATTCACAAAACGCCATTTGAGTTTGCAGCTTTGCTACTCAATTTTGACAGGATTATTGACAGTTCTAATGAGCTTAACAGTAATGGGTTTAGGCATTTATATGCACATTCACGCCTGCTCTTAACAATTCCACAGGGCATCTGACCTCTATCAAAGATTAGATTAGATTCCCCTACAGTATGGAAACAGGCTCTTTGGCCCAAAAAGTCCACACCGGCCCTCCAAAGAGTAATCCACTCAGACCCATTTCCCTCTGAATAATGCACCAAACACAATGGGCAATTCACCTGACCTGCACATCTGTGGACTGTGGAAGGAAACCGGAACACCAGAGGAAACCCACGCAGACATGGTGAGAATGCGCAAACTCCACACAGACAGTCACCCGAGGCTGGAATCAAACCTGAGTCCCTGGTGCTGTGAGGTAGCAGTGCTAACCACTGAGCCACAGTGCCTCTTACCTCTGCCTCTGGTATCCTAGGATACACAGGGGTAACTTGTCTCTCGAAAATGGCTGCTCAACTGAATCCATAAAATTCAGGTCTGTTCTTATCAGGTCTGAACAGCACACTTTAGGCTTCAAACTCCAAGGCTATCAGAATTCCACTTTACTGGAGCTGCTGATGTGTTTCTGGATTAGTGATGCTGGAAGAGCACAGCAGTTCAGGCAGCATCCGAGGAGCAGTAAAATCGACGTTTCGGACAAAAGCCCTTCATCAGGAATTACATAGTTATATATAAAATACATAAACGTAGAATACTCCCCAACCCCATTCCTGTGCCTGTAAAGAAAGATGGGAACAGCTATGCTTGGGGTGGGATTTATGATTTCTCAGCGGTACTATTATTTTTGCCATGACACAGTGGCTCCCATTATGGAGAGTTTCTTCGCTAAGATCTAATGATCAGTCTGCTAACATATACTGTCCAAACTTATACTTTGTTGAATTGTGACTTGAACAAATATGGAACTCAATAGAGTGATACAAGCTTGAGTTCTTGCCTTCAAGAACCATGCAGCAATAATTGAAAAACAAGGGAAAATTATCAATGGCGTTTTAAAAAAATCGCTTGTTACGACAAGCAAATAAATCAAGTCAACTACAGATCTCCAGAAAAATAAGTTGAGTAACTGTAGTCGGACTTCTAAACATTAACAATAATACTGAGTGCATACAGGCTGGTAATATAAACCATTAATCAGCCAGTTTTTATATATCATCTTAAATAATGAAGTTGTACTGAAGTTTAAAAATGTAACCTAATGTAAAGATATCGTAGTTTTAGCAAAAAAAAGTGAAATTCAATTTTTCTCATAATATTCCCAGTTTTTAAGTTTGCTTTTTCTTATTAGTTTGAATGATCTGGGTTACAGAGATTATAGCTGTTTTAAGTGGTCTCCTGGGATCGTACCAGGAGGTTTGCTTCTCTTACGAGACAGAACAGTGCCAGCCTCTCCTCCCACAACACGGAGCACTCCACCATTTGGAAATTCTGTTTTTTATCAACTTGTTTGATAGCTAGGGAAGCATGCCTATTGAGGGCACACTGGAATCAAACCTCAGTCAAGGCCAGCATTCCTATTGACATTTCACAATAGGTATTACAATGGGTGCTGAAAGTGAATACTTCTTCTGAGAAACAAAATAATAATGACTTTGCCTTTTCCGATGAATTATTTAAGACTCCAAGTCTGAATTATGTAGTTGTATGAGAAGCTGGCATGTACAAAGCAACATTACCTCCTCTTTGGCTATCCGCATGTCATCTGTAACCTCTGAGAAGACTGTTGGCTGTATGAAGAAGCCTTTATCTCCCCATGGCAAACCTCCACATTCCAGCTTGGCTCCTTCTTTCTTCCCACTCTCAATTAAACTGAGAATTTTATCATACTGCTCTTTGTCAATCTGTCAAATGTTATCACATGAATGTTATAAATAAATGGCTACATTTGAAAGTGATATTATGATGATTGCATAAATGAGCATTTTTCTAATATCAGGTGAATTTTTGTACTGGACCATTTTATACAAAAATAGCAATTACATGAAAGTTAAATTAAAATGAAAAGAATGCATTGTGCCTTATTTGAACACCCATTCTGCAAAAGTCCCACAATTCAAATATTTGACAAATACAAAGTATATAAGTAATGGCTGAGTAGGTAGCAATCTCAGCTCTGAGCCAGAAGATTTAGGTCCAAGTACTTTTACTGCATGTGAGTACAAATATTAAGGTGAACATTCCAGTACTATACTGAGGTATGTTATGCAACTGATAAAGTCATAGACATCTATAAGACAGAAAAAGTCCATTTGGCCCATCAAGTCTATACCAGTTAAAAGAGATGTTGTCTTCTGGATGAGATTAAATCTCAGCTCAATATAACAGGTTCTATTTCAAAAAAGAAAATGGGCATCATCCGATTGTTCTGGCCAACATTTATCGAAGCAACATCACAGAAACAAATCAAGTTATTATTAGACTGCTGCTTGTGAGCGTACTGAAGCAGTTTCTGCCTGTATCCAGCAAGACCTAGATAACATTCAGACTTGGGCTGCTAAGTGGCAAGTAATATGCATGCCACGTAAATGTCAGACACTGACCCCCTCCAATCTGTAAGAATCTAACCATATTACTTGGCATTCAAACACACTACCATCACTGAATGCCCCACTATCAACATCACCTGAAACTAGAAACTAAATTAGTTCACCCATGTAAGGGCAGGACCGAGGCTGAGAATCCTTTGGTAAGTGACTCACCTTGTGATTCTCCATAGCCAGTCCACCATCTTCAAGGCACAAGTCAGGTGTGTGATAAAATGCTCCCCATTTGCCTGGATGAGCACAACTCCAACAACACCCAAGAAGCTTGACACCAACAAAGCCAAATCATCCTGCTTGGTTTGCACCCCATTGACCCCCTTCAATGCTCACTCCCTTTGCCACTGACACACAGTGGCTACAAAGTGTACTGCAGTATCTAACCAAGACTGCATCAACAGCAAGTTCCAAGCTAGTGTTTTCTATCACTTAGGACAAGGGTAGCAAAATACATCGGAAAACAACCACCTGCAAGTTCCCCTATAAGATACAGACCATTATGACAAGGAATTCTACTGTGGTTCATCTAGTATCTCAGGGTAAAAACCCTGAAAATCCCTTTCTAACAAGACTGTTGGTGTCCCTATAACTTAAGGATTGCAGCTATCCAAGGAGGGAGCTCAAGTTCATCTTTTGGGGAAATTAAAAAGTGGGGATGAATACTGCCCTAGCCAGTGGCACCCACATCCCATGAATGAACAAAAAAGAAATGGCTACCATTTTCTCGGAAACAAATCCAGGGTAACATGTATACATATTTTAAGAACACATTGAGCTGTGTTGTGATGTGACATTGTAATCAAAAAGGACAGGAACTTTCTAGAAGCTAAGGCTTGATGAAAGAATTAGCTGTCAAATTGCTGCAAGCAGCTGAATGAGCAGGAAACTTCTTTTCAGCCAGTGCCATTCAGCAAGCACTGAATGTCAGGAAGGTAAGGCAGGACCGTTGGCTAGTTGGTTTTGTAGTAATTGTAACAATGTCAGCCACATGGACCTCATAGGAGTCCCTGATTGGGGCTGTTAATCTGGTTCAGTCAGGGTGCCCTGGCTGACAGATATCAACAGGAGTGGAAGAGGTTCTGTTCACTCTGAGAGCTGGCACTAAGGAAGCCGCAGTAGTATCAAAAAGACACCACACATATAAATAAAGGGTGGCTTGGTGATAGGATGCCAGTCTCTGTGGAGTGGCAATGAAACTAAAGCATGCTCCTGAAGAAATTGGCTCACAACAGTCATCTTTGAATTGGGGTAAGCATTTCTGGCATCATGTCATTATTTGGGAAACTGGACCCACTCGATTCTGCCATCAAAGACTGGGCCCAGTGTGTGGAAAGAATGCGTTAGTTTTTCTGGGCAAATGGTACTGGGACAGATGAAAAATAAAGAGCAATTCCCTGACAGCTTGTGGACCCACAGCTTTTTTGGTTATTAGGAGCCTAACATTTCCTGAGGCACCAGATACTAAAATCTTTCAAGAGTTGATGGATTTAGTTATGGAATACTACAGCCCCAAGCCTCCATTAATACTGAGATGCTATCGGTTTTACTTGACAGTTCGAGAATGAGGAGATTCTGTGTTATAATTTTTGACTAGATTAAGACGACTGGCAGAGGCACGTGACATTGATTTAACCCTTAATGAGATGCTAAGAGATTATTTGGTATGCGGAATTGATGATGTAAGCATGCCAAAGCTTCTACTGACTGAAACCCAATTGGACTTCAAACACGATAATAACTGGCTTTATCAACGGAAAATGTGGCAAGTAGAGCATATGAATTACAGGGCATACTGACGGAAGTGGACACTGTGCCTGTGCAACTGAACTTGGGGAACACTACTTGAGTGAAGGCAATTTCATAGCCTGAACAGAGGGGGACTTTAGGACATATCCTGAACAGAGGGGGATTTCAGGTCAGACCATAGAAAAACCCGTAAACGAGCCTTGGCCAAACAGTTCACATTTTCTTCAGGATCCAGGCAGGCAGGCCATTGTAGTTGCTGTTGGTATTTGGACTCAAGACAGCAAAAGAGTCCCACTAGGCCTGAATTGAGTAAGAGACCTCATAGGCCAGTATCCAGGAGACTGCATTCCCTGGAAAGCTACCTACATCTGGCTTGGAGCTGTTAAATTGCTGAGCAATATCCAAATCAGAACCAATCAAAATAAATATCTGGTAAAATGGTCATCTGGTTCTAATGGAGTTTGATACCGGTGTAGCGATTGCAGAACCTGTCTTTAACAAAATTTACAAAATGGTGACTTGTTGATGGGATACTGGCCTCGGTGGAGTTATTTCAGCTTTAATTTGATGAAACTATAAGAAGCATGAGATAACTAATGAAATAAAGCAACTACCAAAATAAATCAACCAGATACTAATCTATAAAGAGTTGATGACACCTTTAAATGAAATATAATTGCACATTGATTGACATTCTGATTTGTTTGCCCTGCATACCTCAGATGGGGATTCACAGCATGTGCACATATGACTGTATCAATCTGCTGTCTGACATGTTTCATGTTACAAGCGCATGTGTGCATCATAATTACATACTGGAACTCGGTAAAGGTACTGAAAAAAGATGCTAACAAGTCCAATTTCTTATTTGATATCTTATATTCTGGCCACTCAGTTCCCCTAAGACATGCACACTACTATGTTAAGAACCTTAAATCTCTTCTTCAATCTAAGAAGTTTATAGCATTCAGTCCTTGAGTCTGCATCTCATCCATTCCAACTGCTTTTTTCTTCTTTTTTCTTCTTTTCTTTTTTTTTCAAGTTTTAAGTGGCTTTTTTTTATTTAACTTGCCTTCTGAAGAGGGCTCAGTCATACAGGCAATGGTGCTCTTGGCACTGGCATCAGAGTCCAGAACGTGGCAGCAGCTGGAGCTGGCGAATCATTGAGGGTTGGTGAAGGAGTGGCTGGGGAGCCTGGATGGCACTTGGCAGTGAAGCGAATGGTGAGACTGGATGGCAGTTGACGGTGAAGCGGATGGTGTGTCCGGATGGCACTTGACAGTGAAGCAGATGCTGAATCCAGATGGTGTTCGCCAGTGAGTCACTCAGCCCAGTGGTGTATTGTGGAGGGGGTGGGGGGAGGGGGGTTGGACCCTGGTGAGACCAGCATGGAGCAACTGTAGGTCCATGGCTATAGAAGGACTGCAATGTTGAACTTTTAACTGTATTTCTTTAATAGATTATACTTAGAAGAACTGCAATGTTGAATTTGTAACTTTGTTTTATTTTTCTATTTTGTATCATTTGGTTTCGTACCTCAGTGCCTTTTGTACCTAAGATGGGGCCAGGAGTGACAATATTGTACTCTTTTCAGTGTACTCCTGTAATTCTGTACTTGAGTACACAAAACAATAAAATCTAATTCTAATGTGCCCCAAACTCTTACTTCACCTCATCTGTACCTAATAGGTAACAAACTAAGGCCAATAGAGTTTGATGAGGGGTTACTGGACTTGAAGAATTGACTCTGTTTTTCCGCTCTGCAGATGATACCTGTCCTACTATATTTCTCGAGTACTCGCTGTCCTTGTTTTCTAACAGAGGCTTCCCCTCCATTGAACCCAACACTGTAATTGTGAGACATGTCAGCATTTTGGGAGGAGGTATGATACTCTTGATGTGGGACTTGGTGAGCTTGATGACATCTTGCCAGCAACAGGTTACTAACTGAAGACTGCTTTGTCATTCTCACTTCCCTTGGAAGTACAGTGCAACAACTTTTCATGACTTCTGTCTCCTAAATTGCAGAGGAATATTCCTCACTTTTATCTGCAAATGCAACACCACACATGACAATGAGTTTGACTGAAGCGAAGGTGGTGAGGATCAAGTTCCCTATAAGTTTTAAGTGCATCATAAAGTCTGAGTACAAGAGCCTAAATAATCAGACCTGATGAAAGTATTTGTTTAGTGAACATTAACTACAAGTAGCACTTTGAGTTTCTTTTGAGCTTATGAATCAAAGTATCATGAAAAGATGACAAGCTAAGGCAAGTTGCCGATATAAACACGATACAGTAATTTTCTTATGCTGCAGCAAAATTTGTTATATCTGTTCACACTAAACACATGACTATAAATCTTTCAGTGTGATTATGGCATTGGAAGTTAAAAAAAAGTTCTTTTTGTACAAGGATGAATTTCTTACTAGCAAAGAAATAGGGGTTAAAATTACTCCTGTTCTAACTTACATTAATTAGATGATTGGTCACAAAAATGCAACCTTATCTATAAACTGCTAAAGTAGCATTTCTCTATGTTCAATGCTTCTCACAGTCCTTTTTGAAAGGATTCAGGAAAATAGCTGCTGATTGCTATGGCTAATAAGAAGAACCTCTGCAAAATTGTAAATGTTTGGAATTCCTTTGTGAAATTCTATCAGTATAGGTAGATAATATCACATTAAAAACCCAATAGAAATCTATTTTGGAAATGATATAGAGAATATAAGAAAGTAGACACTGGTAAAACAATACAAACCACAGTTAAGAGTGCAATTTTTCATATTAACATTTGTAATTGGTCAACCAGGATAGTGCAGGGATAAGAAAACATACCTACAAAAACATAATTTTTAAAACTTGTGCATAGGTTATGGTCATCATTGACAAGGCCAGCATTTATTGCTCATCCATAATTGCCCCATTGAAGGAATTTGATAAGTGCCACATCAAAGACCACTGCAGAAAATACAAGCTTATGGTATAGAGCATAAAATAATAACATGAATAGATGACTAGCTGGCTGGCAGAAAATAGAGAGAATGTATAAATGAGCCATTTTCTGATTGGCAGGATTTAAGTGGAGTTCCACAGAAATATGTGCTAGACCCTGAAATTTTTATAATTAACATCAATGAATTAGGTAGAGCCATAGAGTCATAGAGATGTACAGCATGGAAACATACCCTTCGGTCCAACCCGTCCATGCCAACCAGATATCCCAAGGAGAAAGTGAGGACTGCAGATGCTGGAGGTCAGAGCTTAAAAATGTGTTGCTGGAAAAGCGCAGCAGGTCAGGCAGCATTAAAGGAACAGGAGAATCAATATTTCGGGCATAAGCCCTTCTTCAGGAAGAAGAAGGGCTTATGCTCGAAACATCGATTCTCCTGTTCCTTTGATGCTGCCTGACCTGCTGCGCTTTTCCAGCAACACATTTTTAAGACAAGATATCCCAATCCAATCTAGTCCCACCTGTCAGCACCCGGCCCATATCCCTCCAAACATATCCTATTCATATACCCATCCAAATGCCTTTTAAATGTTGTAACTGTACCAGCCTCCAACACTTCCTCTGGCAGCCCATTCCACACACGCACCACCTAAGAATGTTATGCCTCAGTTATATAAGGCATTGGTGATACTATGTGCAGTTTTGGTCTCTAAGTAAGGAAGTAGGTAAGTGTATTGGAGGCAGTTCAGAGTGGTTTTGCTTCATTGATACCTGGAATGAGAAGATTGTCTTGTGAGGTTTGGTTAGGCAGGGCAGGCTTATTTCCATTGGAGTTTAGAAGACTGAGAGTTCTTGACTGAAGTGTACATGATCTGCGTGAAAACGTTTTATATCTTTCCCCTCTCACCCTAAACCTATGCCCTCTAGTTCTGGACTCCCCCACCTTAGGGAAAAGACCTTGTTTATTTACCCTATCCATGCCCCTCATGATTTTATAAACCTTTATAAGGTCACCCCTCAGCCTCCAATGCTCCAGGGAAAACAGCCATAGCCTATTCAACCTCTCCCTTCAGGTCAAACCCTTCAACCCTGGCAACATCCTTGTAAATCTTTTCTGAACTCTATCAAGTTTCACAACATCCTTCCAATAGGAAGGAGATCAGAATTGCAAGCAATATTCCAAAAGTGGTCTAACCAACGTCCTGTACAGCTGCAACATGACCTCCCAACTCCTGTACTCAATACTCTGACCAATAAAGGAAAGCATACCATACGCCTTCTTCACTATCCTATCTACCTGTGACTCTACTTTCAATGAGCTGTGACCCTGCACTCCAAGGTCTCTTTGTTCAGCAACACTCCCTAGGAGGAGGGGAGCAAAAGCACGATAGCCAAATTTGAAGGAGGCACCATGATAAGTAGGAAGGTATGTTACACAGAAGACATAAGAAATTTGCAAATGGATACAGATGAGTGTAAACAAAAGTATAACAGATGGAGGATAATGTGCATAATTGTTCATTTTGGCAGGAAGTATGAGAAAAGAGTATTAGAGGGCATAGGTTTAGGGTGAGAGGGGAAAGATATAAAAGAGACCTAAGGGGCAACTTGTTCACACAGAGGGTGGTACATGTATGGAATGAGCTGGCAAAGGAAGCGGTGGAGGCTGATACTATTGCAACATTTAAGAGGCATTTGGATTGGTATATGAATAGGAAGGGTTTGGAGGGATATGGGCCGGGTGCTGGCAGGTGGGACTAGATTGGGTTGGGATATCTGGTCGGCATGGACAGGTTGGACCGAAGGGTCTGTTTCCATGCTGTACATCTCTATGACTCTATGACTCTAATTGGGGAATGACTGCAGAATTCCAAGGTACAGAGGGATTTAGGTGTCCTGGTGCATGAGTCACAAAACATTGGGACAGAGTCTCCCAATTTACAAACACTTGACTTTTGAATGCTTGTAAATAATGAACACAATCTCATCCAGTGGTGTAATTTTAAAGATCCAAAGTACAAACATTTCCTGCACTTATAAATTGCTCCTTAACATTGTCCTATATTATATTCTGACTTGTGTAAAAATCAATGTGCAAACAGAACCTCTTTACAACCAGGAGACTGCTTCTGTGCAAATAAAACATTTAATCAAGACGGCTAATGGAAGGCTATTCTTTATCGTAACAGAAATTGAATACAAAAGTAAGAATGTTATGCCTCAGTTATATAAGAAATTGGTGATACTATGTGCAGTTTTGATCTCTACTTAATAGAACATAGAACATAGAAAAATACAGCGCAGTACAGGCCCTTTGGCCCTCGATGTTGCGCCGATCCAAGCCCACCTAACCTACACTAGCCCACTATCCTCCATATGCCTATCCAATGCCGGTTTAAATGCCCATAAAGAGGGAGAGTCCACCACTGCTACTGGCAGGCATTCCATGAACTCACGAATCTACCCCTAACATCTGTCCTATACCGACCACCTCTTAATTTAAAGCTATGCCCCCTCGTAATAGCTAACTCCATACGTGGAAAAA
>NC_057711.1:73782676-73849381 GCF_004010195.1 Chiloscyllium plagiosum
AATCACCTCTCACTTACCTACATTGAACTCCATTTGCCATCTTTCTGCCCAGTTCTGCAGCTTATCTATATCCCGCTGTAACCTGACACATTCTTCCTCACTGTCAACAACTCCTCCGACTTTCGTATCATCCGCAAACTTGCTCACCCAACCTTCTAGCCCCTCCTCCAGGTCATTTATAAAAATGACAAACAGCAATGGTCCCAAAACAGATCCTTGCGGAACACCGCTAGTAACTGCACTCCAAGATGAACCTTTACCATCAACTACTACCCTCTGTCTTCTTTCAGCCAGCCAATTCCTAATCCAAACCTCCAACTCACCCCTTCACCTAACACTATGGGCAATTTAGCATGGCCAATTCACCTAACTTGCACATATTTGGACTGTGGGAGGAAACCACAGCACCTGGAGGAAACCCACACAGACACGGGGAGAATGTGTAAACTCCACACAGACAGTTGCCTGAGGCGGGAATTGAACCCGGGTCTCTGGCGCTGTGAGCAGAAAGAATGGGCAGGGTTATGCTTGCCTTTATAATCATTCATGGGACGTGGGCCTCACTGGCACAGTTGGTATCTATTGTCTGGAGAAGATGGTGGTGAGCTGCTTTCTTGATCTGTTGCATTCCTGGATGTAAAAGCTGGAAAGATTGAGAGGATTTTGACACATCAACACTGAAGGAACCATGGTATAGTTGCATGTCAGGATAGTGTGAGTTGGAAGTGAATTTGCAGGAGGTGCTTCAATGATTCTGCTGCCCTTATCCTTCCATGTGATAGAGGTCCTGGATTTGGAAGTTGTTATCGAAGGAGGTTTATAGCGTTCCTGATATGTATCTTGCAGATGGTTCACACTTTTGTTACTGTGCATCACAGGAATTCAAAGGAAGTGAATTTAAAAGGAGTCATTGTGATGCTTGTTAAGTGGATTGGTTTGTTGTGGATTATATCAAGGTTCATGAGTATTGTTGAAATTGCACCCATCCAGGCAAATATAGTATATTCCATCATACTCCTGGCTTGCGCTTGGTGGACAGGCTTAACGGACATAGGTGTTGAGTTACTTGCTGAAAAATTCTGAGTCTCTGACTGCTCTTGTAGCCATAGTTTTTGTATGGCTGGTCCACTTTAGCTTCTGGTCAATGGTAACTCAGAATGGATGATACAGAAATGGTAAGGCTATTGAATATCAAGGGGCAATGGTTACATTGTCCTTTGTAGGAGATGGTCATTGCCTAGCATTTGTGTTACATCATCTCAATCTTGGATATGGTCCAGGTCTTGTTGCCAATGGAGAGAGACTGCTTCAGTATCTGAGCAGTCTCAAATGGTGCTGAGCATTGCACAATCATCTGTGAATATCCCTACTGACCTTATAATGGTTGGAAGGTCATTGATGAAGTTATTGAAGATGGTTGGGCCTGGGAAACTACCCTGAGGAACTCCTGCAGTGATGTGTGTTGGGACTGAGATGATTGACCTACAAACATCACAAACAACTTCTTTTGTATGAGGAATGATTCCAACCAGTGGAGCATGTTCTTCCTAATTCCATTCGCCCCAGTTCGGCAGGGTTCCTTGATGCCACACAAGATTGAATGCTATCTTGAGGTCCACAGTAGTCACGTTCACCTTGCCAAATAAATGGGATATGTACAAAACCTGTACCCTAAATCAAACAGCTCAATGAGAAATAAAGTGATAGTGCAATTGGATTATATTTTAGCAAGTGGCAATGATCAATCGCAGAGTTGTTCTTTCAGTACAGTGCTCAATTTTGTAATAGACTTGCACTTCATTGACTAGCTAGGTCAGTTGTCTTGATGACTAAAATTGGGAGGGATAATCCGATCCTTGCTGTTAACAGTTCATTTGTTTGTCTCTGCACTTTTGCCACGCATTGACTGAAATATGGTTCATTTGTATATTAGGAGAAAGTGAGGACTGAAGATGCTGGAGATTAGAGTCAAGCGTGTGGTGCTGGAAAAGCACAGCAGGTCAGGCAGCATCTAAAGTGCAGGAGAATTGATATTTCAGGATTCCTGATGAAGAGCTTATGCCTGCTTTTCCAGGACCACACTTTTGACTTCATTTGTGTATTTCCAATTCTGGTTTCATTCCCTTTCTAAACTGGATAGTTGTGGACTATCCTTTCATGTCCAATATGTACAGATTACATACAAGTGCAAATTGAACAGGAAATCTGAGCTTTTTGACACCTGATTCAGTTGACTACTTTAGATTGAAATTTCAGTTAAGGTGATTTCACCTATTCAACATCAATTTCCTGAACTTGCCTATCTGTGGTCAGGTGATTGCTGTATAATTTTAGTTCCATATTTCATGCTTTCAAAAGTCCATATAGGTCCCAGGTATTAAACTTTGATAGAGTCATAGAGATGTACAGCATGGAAACAGACCCTTCGGTCCAACCTGTCCATGCCGACCAGATATCCCAACCCAACCTAGTCCCACCTGCCAGCACACGGCCCATATTCCTACAAACCCTTCCTATTCTTATCCCCACCCAGATGTCTTTTAAATGTTGCAATTGTTCTAACTTCCATCACTTTCTCTGGCAGTTCATTCCATACACATACCACCCTCTGCATGAAAAGGTTGCCCCTTAGGTCTCTTTTATATCTTTCCTCTCTCACCCTAAACCTATGCCCTCTAGTTTTGGACTCCCCCACCCGAGGGAAAAGACCTTGTCTATTTATCCTCCTCATGCCCACCATGCCTCCATAAGGTCACCCCTTAGCCTCCGATGCTCCAGGGAAAACAGCCTTAGCCTATTCAATCTCTCCCTATAGCTCAAATGCTCTAACATCCTTGTAAATCTTTTCTGAGCCCTTTCAAGTTTCACAACATCCTCCCGATAGGAAGGAGACCAGAATTGCACGCAATATTCCAACAGTGGCCTAACCAATGTCCTGTACAACTGCAACATGACCTCCCAACTCCTGTACTCAGTACTTGGACCAATAAAGGAAAGCAGACCAAATGCCTTCTTCACTATCCTATCTACCTGTGACTCCACTTTCAAGGTCTGCACTCCAAGATCTCTTTGTTCAGCAACACTCCCTAAGACCTTACCATTATGTATATAAGTCCTGTTAAGATTTACTTTCCCAAAATGCAGCACCTCACATTTATCTAAGTTAAACTCCATCTGCCACTTCTCAGCCCATTGGCCTGTCTGATCAAGATCCCATTGTAATCTGAGGTAACCTTCTTCGCTGTCCACTACACCTCCAATTTTGGCGTCAGCTACTAACTTACTAATTATATCTCTTCTGCTCCAAATCATTTATATGAATGATTTATAAATGTTGTGGCACTCCACTGGTCAAGATGATGGAAGTTTTATCACTATCATGACACCTCTGCACCCAGAAGAAAAGACAGATATTATATTTCTTCTTTTTGTTTGCAGTGAGCATTCCATTACATATTACAGTAAAAGTTTTGGGATGACGTGTAAATTCCACGTTCACTTCTGTCATCCTGAGTTTAAAAGCTACTTCGGAGCTAGTAGCTGGACTTGTCCCCAGGACCACATTGGCTTTCTGAGTTCTAACTCTTCATGGGTTATATCTATAACTCATGCACCGCGTTCAGGCACTTTTACAAATTTGTTTTGTACGAGGTTGGTGGCAGTTAATTTGCCTCCAACAGGATGTCTTGCATCTTGCACCTTGATCTTATTTAACTTTACATCAAACCAGTTATACTGGATGAGTTATGAAACTTAATTTTGTTCCTCAGCCCCACCAGTGGCTAACATTGTATCTTACTCAAGAATGTGCTCTTGCTGGCCTCCACCAGGACTGTCCACTGTGGTGTTGGTCCCTTTCATCTTTGTTTAGGAATGGGCTTTCATCAGCCATACCCATTTCCCCTGGAATGCTACTACCATTAGCTGGATGGCAAACCTCTGCTGTATCCCCTCGACAGTTCCTTCACTAAATGTGACTTCATCTTCACTTTCACCTGGTGTGTCCTTGAATTCTTGGAGTCCTCCTTTAAATTTATCAACTCTTTTGCTCTGTCCTGTCATGTTCTGTCAGCTTCACTGGCCTTTCTTGCTTTCTTTTATGGCAATTGGACAGTTCAACTAATTTCGACATATGTCCTGATTCTTTCCAACATCCTTAGGGACAAAAAAAACCGCAGGTGCTGGAATCCAAAGTAGACAAGCGTGAGGCTGGAAGAACACAGCGTGCCAGTATGCTGCCTTGCTGTATTCTTCCAGTCTCCTTTCCAACATTCGGGCTGGACCTCAGTCCTGTTACTGAGCTACACCAGACCTCAAGGATTATATTGCTCTGTGTAGTTTTGAAGTCTCAGTTCCTGGCCTTGCTGCTGTTTCTCACTGGTTTAACTCAAGTGGCCCTTGCTGAACCTCCCAAACCCAGATTTTACTGCTGTTTGTGGGGTTTCTGAATGTTTTGCCTCCTAGCCTGTTTACCTCTGACTGTTGATTTATTCAGGCTTCTTGAGCCATTCCAAACCTCACAGGTTTTACTGTTTCCTGTAGCATTGCTATTTACTTTTTGTTGACTCTTTCTAGCCCATCCAATCTCTTTGTACTGTCATTTTATATTTAAAGGTCATAGTTTTCTGCCAGCCAAATTGCTTTAGAAAAACATTTACCTTGGCACGACAATCCTTGGGATTACTCTCACTGTTACCAGACCTGTAACAAGTTCACTCTCTCAGTAAACTTACGAGTGGCACCTCTACATTTTTCCCGAGTTCTTTTATCAGTACAGTGTAAATAAGCTTAATTTCAGTTGAAAAATCTTCACTTTATCCTCACTATCAATGTCTGCAAACACCCAGTCTTTGAATTCTGATTTCTTTCTCGTGCTGTCCAAAATATTTAGCAGCCACTGTTTTTTTATATAAACTCCTAAAGCTTTCCTGGTCAACAGTGATGTCTTAACAGATGCTGGCCACCATTAATACTACAGACACTGGTTTTGCAACTTGCGTTGACAGGGAACACCTTACTCCCTGAAGCACTTGGTGTATTTTACCACTTGCCCCCATCCCGCAACCATTCGGGTCCTTTCTTTTAGTGATCAGGAAAAGTTTTATATTCTCCACTTGGCTTTCCATTCTCCACAGCTTGTCACAGGGGTCTTTATCTAGCTGCTGTCTCTCTCTGCTCTGTGATGGCTTCAAGAACTCATCTTCTCTGAGTTTCTGAAACTGTCTCTTAACTTATATTTGTCAGCCTGAACTGTGATCTGGCTGTCAAGAGTGGGGTCCTGGAAGAGCACAGAAGGTCAGGCAGCATCCGAGGAGCAGGAGAATTGACATTTCGAGCAAGAACCCTTCATCAGGATGTGACCTGGCTGTGCTCTGCTTTCCTCTGCTCCTGTTCATAGAGTCATAGAGATGAAGCAGACCCTTCGGTCCAACTTGTCCATGACAACCAGTTATCCCAACCTAATCTAGTCCCATTTGCCAGCACTTGGCCCATATCCCTCTAAATGTGACCATATTGGAACACATACAGAGATTTTAATCCTCGAGAAGAATTTCTGCATAAAGGTTTTTGTAAGTGGCCTCAATTGTAAATGCCCGTACCCATTGGTTAAAAGCAAGTTGCTTAAGCTTTTCAAATTCTAGATGTATCTGACTGAGTTGTTTGTTGAGATTACAGCATTTTTGCCTTTATGGCACTAACTGGTATGAACTTAAAATGGCCCTTTTTGCTGCTATATAGTTAATGGGATTCTCATCAGGCAATAGAGAGTAAACATTTTCAGCTTTCCCTGTCAATCTGCTTTTTAACAGCCTTGTTCATTGTTGCAATGGCTATTTGAACTGCTGCGCTAACTTCTCTAAAAACATAAAGAATGCAGCCACCTCTTCCTCATCAAACCTTGGAATTAAGTGGGCAAGCTTGAATATTTCAGCCCTTGAGTCTGTGTTTGGTCTGTTTCCTCACTAGAATTGTCTTCATTCTTCTTTCTCATTTGGAACTCAGGTTCTCATTCCCTTTCCTGGAATTTTCTTCTTTCGGTTCCTAGAATTCCCTTTCCTCTTATTCTGTTAGAATCCTATTGCAAATTTCTGCTGCTGCAGTTTTGTGTTTCTCTATGCTCTGTTTCTAATTTTAGACATTTCATCATCCATTCTGCAATTTTTTCTTTCCCTGGCTTTTAGGCAGAATGCTATGTTTAAGTATTTGTCTATACCTTTTAATTTTTTTTCCAAAGAAAATGATTATAGCTTTTTTAATGTCCTTTTCTCTGAAAACATTAATTTTAAACATGGACATATTAGCACTTTTAATATTATAGACCCAAGGAAACATTTTTGCCTTTTTTTAAGTAGCGTTTGTGGAATAATTTATTTTCTCCAATTCCAGTTTTGTTGTTTGCCAATGGGAGTGTAACAACTAAGCTCCTACAGTTTTTACAACTAGATGAGGGAGATAATTCAACACTCCTCCTTTTAACGCACTCTCAGTCAATCGCAACAAATATTTTTAGCATGCAGCTCGAGCACATAAATTAAAACACAGCATTGCAAAAATTTAGGAGCTGTTATAAGGTTTTCTTAAAGAAAAGAGATTGGGTTTTTATTGCTTACTTACCCTGCGAAAAATAATAAACGACCATATCAAACACACTAACAAACAGATATAAACCTTAAAAAGGGGAGGGCCTGGTAGGAAAAAAGGCAAAGGCCATGCAGTTTAGAAGATCTTAAAAGCTTTGAGATGTTAGATTTAACCCTGAGACAACATTTGTTAAATGGTTTACTTGTTTCTGCAGCAGTAGCAAAATCATAGGATATTACAGCGAGTTCTTGGTGAAAAGACAATTACGAGGAAACAGTAAGGCTTTCTGGATGGAGCTAAGAAATAAGAAGGTGATGGTGACATTATTGTCCTATAGGCCCCCAAATACTCAATGGGAATTAGACAAAGAAATATGCAGGGAGATTGGGGAAGACTTGTAGGAGTAAATAGGGCTGCCATAGTAGATGACTTTAATTTTCCCAATGTAGACTGGGACTGACAGAGCGTTAAGGGCTTAGATGGGGTGGAATTTGTTAAGTGCATTCAGGAAAGACCCCTCACACAGTATATAGAGGGTCCTACTCGGGAAGGGGCAAAACCTGAACTACTCTTGGGAAATAGGGCAGGACAGGTGATGGAGATAACAGTGGGGGGACATGTTGGGACCAGTGACCACAGTTCTATTAATTTTAAAATAGTTATGGAGAGGGACAAAGCTGGTCTACAGGTTCAAATTCTAATTTGGGGCAGGGCGGATTTTGATGGAATTAGACTGCAGCTTGCAGGGCTTGAATGAAGCAGTTTGTTTGCAGGCAAAGGGACCTCTGGCAAGTGGGAGGCCTTTAAAAGTGAAATAGCTAAAGGTCTTTATGTTCCTGTGAGGGTAAAAGGCAAGATTGACAGGAATAGAGAACCCTGGATGACAAAAGATATTGAGGCTTTGACCAGAAAAAAAAAGGTGTGGCTCAGGTATAGGCAGCTGGGATAAATGGAGTCCCTGTAGGTATACAGGGAATACAGGGGTTTACTGAAGAATGAAATCCGGAGGGCAAAAAGGGGATATGAGATAGCCTTGGCTGAGAAGATTAGGGTGAATCCAAAGAGGTTTTTTCAGCATATTAAAGGAGAAATAATAACTGGAGAAAAAATACAACCTCTCAAGGATCAGAGTGGATATGTATGTGTAGAACTGCAGGAGATAGGTGAGGTTATCAATGAATATTTCTCCTCTGCGTTTACCGTGGAAAAAGACATTAAAACTTGGGAACTTATGGAAGTTAGTGCTCATATCTTGGGGATAGTCCATATCACAGTAGAGGAGGTGTTGGATGTATTGGCATGCATGAAGGTGGATACATTTCCTGGTCTTGACCAGATATATCCAAGAACACGGAAAGAGGCTAGAGAAGATATTGCAGGAGCCCTGGCTAATATTTTTGCATTATCCTTAGCCACAGGAGAGGCCCCAGAAAACTGGAGGGTAGCAAATGTTGTTCCTTTATTCAAGAAGGATTCAAAGAAAAACCTGGGAACAATAGACCCGTGGTAGGTAAGTTACTTGAGAAGATTCTGAGAGATAAGATATACATGCATTTGGAAAGACAGGGTTTGATTAGGAATAGTCAGGATGGCTTTGTGCATGGGAGATCATGCCTCACAAATTTGTTAGAGTTCTTTGATGAAGTGACCAGGAAGGTTGACAAGGGCATGGATGTAGACATAGTCTATATGGATTTCAGTAAGGCCTTTGATAAGTTCCACATGGTAGACTGCTCTGGAAGGTTAGGTTGCATGGAATCTAGGGAGAGCTGGCAAATTGGGTACACAGTTGGCTTGATGGTAGGAAGCATAAGATAATTGTGGAAGGATGGTGTTGGACTGGAGGCCTGTGACTAGTGAAGTGCCTCAGGGGTTGGTACTGGGCACATTGCTGTTTGTTATCTATATTTGGAAGAGAATTTACAAGGCATGATTAGTAAGTTTGCTGATGACACTAAAATAGGAGGATTCGTGAACAGTGAGGAAGCTTATCAGAAATTGCATCAGAAATTGATCAGCTGAAGAAGTGGGCCAAGAAATGGCAAATGGAGTTTAATATTGATAAGTGTGAGGTCTTGCATTTTGGAAAGTCAAATCAAGGCAGGAATTTCACAGTGAATGGTAGAGCCTTAAGGAGTGTTGTGAAACAGAAGGATCTTGGAGTTCAGGTGCATGGTTCTCTGAAGGTGGAGTCACAGGTAGACAAAGCAGTGAAGAAGACTTTTGGCACACTGGCCTTCATTATTCGGAGCATTGAATATAGAAGTTATGAAGTTATGTTGCAATTGTACAGGACATTGGTGAGGCCACACATGGAGTATTGTGTTCAGTTTTGGTCACCTTGCTATAGGAAGGATGTTATTAAACTGGAAAGAGAGCAGAAGCAATTTACAAGGATGTTGCCAGGACTCAAGGGTCTGAGTTATAGGCAGAGATTGCACAAACAAGGTCTTTTTTTCTTTAGCGTGCAGGAGACTGAGGGGTTTTCTACTAGAAGTCTATAAGATCATGTGAATGCACTCAGTCTTTTCCCCAGGTTTATAGAATCAAAGATGAGAAGGTATCAGTTTAAGGTGAGAGGGGGAAGAATAGAATGTAACCTGAGGGGCAACACTTTTACATAGAGGGTCGTATGTATATGGAATGAGCTGCCAGCGGAAGTGATAGAGGTGCATACATTAACAACATTTAAAAGCCATTTGGACAAATACATGGATAGGAAAGGTTTAGAAGGATATGGGCCAGGAGTAGGGAAATGAGGTTAGCGTGGATGGGGATTTTGGTCAGAATGGATCAGTTTGGGCCAAAGGGTCCATCCCCATGCTGTAGGACTGTATGAGTCTATGACCCCCTCTGACTCTGTGACTGTAATTCTGTAATATTGTTTGTAAAAATGTAAACAGACATGGCTTAATGAGCTGAATGACATTTACGTTATTTTACCTTCTTGTATGTTTGTGTGCTCTAATAGAATTGTAGAGCCATAGACACAGAAAGAAACCATTTAGCCTATCAGGTCTGTGCATTACAAAAAAAATGAAATTTTAAAAACTTCTTAAAAACTAGACACCCATTCTAATTTTACTTTGTCCCGAGCCTTGTAGTTTGTAACCCTTGCTGATCAGAAATTGATCCAGGTACTTTTTCAAATAAGTGTTGACTGCACCACTGAACTGGAATTTCAGACATCTCTCTCCCTCTTGCAAAAACTCTTTTCCCTCATTAGTCGCTCGACCTTACACCAATCATGTTAAAAGTGTGTTGATCACAGACTTGTCACTTGGGGAAATTGGTCTATCCTGTCTACTGGATCTGCACCCCCTCATAATTTCGCACACCTCAATTGTGTGAACCCTCTGTTTTAAGGAAAACAACCTTAACCTATCCAATATCCCTCTTAGCTGAAATTTTTATGCCCTGGCATTCATGATTCTCATTATGTTAAGGAAACCATCAGAACAGATGGTAATAGACTCAATAATTGTAGTAGCATTGTTAGTTTTTATGTATAAGATGGAATATGTAAGCATAAAGCAATAGCTAAGATGAACAAACTTAACTAAAGCAGTGTCACAGTTCAGAATGTGGTCTCTGAAGAGCTTTCTTCTCATAGTTTAAAGTACTATGTTAACTCTTTAATTAGTCTAAGCATTCCACATAACATCTTTTCTCTGATACCTGTGGCCCGTGGGTGACTGCTACATGTAGGGGATTTCCAATAACACGCTTCTGTGCTAGCGAAATGCTCTTGCAGACAAATTCTTTGTAGACAGGTTCTTCCACAAATATTCTGGATCCTGCTAAACAGCACTGTCCTTGATGGAAGAAGAGGCCATTATGAGCTTGCTCTACAGCAAAGTCCACTGCAAAATATGAGTTACATTGCATATTCATTCATATTTGAAAATGTGGGCATCATTTTGGAAAATTACAGTATTATTTATGTGTGAGTTCAAATCTGACATTTGAGTAGAAGGTCAATTATTCTAATTATTGTTATTAGATTTCTCTAGAAACATATTGCATGTTCATAAAGGTCAAAAGAGGTACTACACATGTTGTATTGACTAGATACATGTATTAGGTATTGACAAGCACATTTTATGACCATTTATATTTGGAAGAAATATATATGAAGTTATGTTATTAATAATTTGTATTCAATCACTGGATAATTGGTTGTGGAACTGATTACGTAAAAAGTTCACCTTAATGTGTTATTAATCATTTAACATTACTTTAGACATGCGTGGATATTTTGGCTTTCAGAGATAGCTGAGTAGTTTTCTATAGACGAGACCCACTCAACAGCATTTTTAAAATCAAATTTACCAGTTCTCAGTTGTTGCTCCACTTACATAGGATGGAAATGCTGGGGAGAATCAAATGTGTACGGTCACATAAATAACATGATTGACTCCCCATTATTTTCTTTGACATGTTCTTAGAAATGTAAGTATTATTGCTGCAACAGAGTCCCTCAAGTCTGAACCTTCTCACTGCCAGACTTCTGAGAAGTATACGTTTCGCAGCAATAGCAGCAGCTTGGGAATCATCATACCCAAGGAAATCATATTGTTGGCAACTGGCTATGACTGGAAAGAGAGTAATTAATTAAATGGGCCACACATTTCGTCAAATAGTTAACTTGGCAAAGTGTATCTTTTATTTTGGCAGTTTTATCACCAGCCTTTGCTGCCTTAAGTAATTTTAGTGAACCATTCTTTTGGTGTTGTACCAGTTTTTGGATTTATGAGATTTTGCCTCTGTTTTTACTCCACAAATAGGGTGCAATGACCACTTTCTAGTTAATGAATAATGGATTTAGGCCAGAGTTCATCATTTATAAGCTGGACTTCTGAATTAACAGTTTTATTCACGTCAAGGAACTGAAGTGTGTTGCAACAACTATATCCATATTTGTAAATGTTGGAACTTAGAAACGTATTTATTTACAAACAGCTTTACGGTTAAAATAATGGACAAGACAATAGTTTTCTATACATTTTAAGCTTCTTTGTGAAATTCTCCGACAATAGAATGAAACATGAAGTCATTTGATCAATACTCATTCTAGTCTGATTATAATTACCATCATAAGTAGTTATATTTTTCACCAGCAGATAGTACTCTCAGCATTGCATGATCATTGCTACCCATTTTACTTGTTCCTAGTAATTAGACAATGCATCTGGCATTGGAAACTAAATTTCAAACATATGTATGAAGAACCTACTGCTCCAAAGGAAAAGTTGTGAAATAGTTTATGTCAGCTTACAGTCAGAACTAGGCAATTACTGGGCCTGTACTTGCAAAACCAACTAGCTTATTCTGTATTAACTATAATGGTAGACAATGAATATTGCCAACAAAAATGGTCTAACTACTTCTGTCTTGCCTTGAACTTTTCATAATCCAGGGTAAAGGGATTAATTTAATTGGTGCTCCTGCAACTTGTCTTAATATCCTTCCCTACACCACAAATATACCATGGCTGCAAAAAGAACTATTTAAAGCGTGCACTCCATCAAGTGTGCAAAATGTTAATTTTGCCATTACTTCATGACCTCTGCCAGCAAGAAAGACAAAAACACCTAAGAAGTGGAACAATGATCAATGACAATTTTCACTTAAAGTCAAACATCATTCTGTCATGAACATGTGTTGTTGATCTTTCCCCATTTCTGTGGCAATATCCACAGAAGATCCATAACCACCTTCTTTAGAAATTTGGGTCTGGCAAATCCATAAAACCTTGCCAAAAGCACACAAATGTCAGTGTCAAGAACAATTAAACATCTGATAAATATTAAATTTAAGTACAGAAATAACTTTTAATACTAACAGTCTGCATCAGCAAAAATAATGTTTGGATTCTTCCCTCCAAGTTCCAGTGTTACTCTCTTGAGATTACTCTTGCCTGCTGCTTCTTGTATTAGTTTACCAACCTGAGTGAAAAAATGAAAATGTGAATATAATATTTAATTCATTAAGCTTACATCTACAATGTGCTATAAGTAATTCACATAAGCATGAGAGCCATTCGAATTGTGCAATAAAATCCCTCCTGCTGGATCTCTATAAAAGCAACTCAGCCTGTTTTATTTCTTCACGTCTTCCCTTTCTCTTCAGATAGTTGTCTAATTCTCTTTTTGAAAGTGACCATTGAATTTTACCCCAGCACATTCCCACACTTTCCGAACCCTAACTATTCCTTTTCTTACTTAGAGGATGTAGGCATCGCTGGTGAGGTCAGCTTTTATTGGGCTTTTATTGTCAGTATGCTGCCTTCTTGAACCACTTCGGTCCATGCTTGTCCTAATGTAACGGTTGCTTCTTTTGCAAATGACCTACTTTCAGTGACCTCTTGTACTTTATCCCTTTGCCAATGCGAAGTTTCCTCCTTTCTACCTTATCTACCTCATGATTTTGAATGCCCTTTAAATTCCTCTCAATCTTCTCTTATCTAAGGATGTACAGCTCTAACTTCTCCAATTAATGGAAATAATTGAAGGTCTTCATTCCTGGAATCATTCCTGCAAAGCTTTTCTGTATCTTTTCAAATCCCTTACTTCCTTTCTAAGTGTGGTGTCCATAACTAGATATACTACTTCCAAACTAGTTATTTATAGTTCTTATCATAACTTTCTTGCTTCAAAACTCTATTACCCCAAATATATACCCAGAATCCCATATGATTTAACTTTATTCTCATCCACTTTTTCTGCCAGCATTAGTGATTCATTCACAAATACTCACTCTTTGAATCTCTGATCCCACTTTGAATTGTATCCTTCATTTTGTATTCCCTATCTGTGTTTTTCCTCCCAAAATGTATCACTTCACACTTCTCTACATTTAGTAAGACAGATGAGAAAACCTTAAGTTTAGGTCTGTCCCATGGCAATTTAGCCAGTATCTAAGAAACAGATTTAAAATACTAGAGGCTCAATGGTTAGCACTGCTGCCTCACAGCACCAGGGACCCAGGTTTAATTTCAGCCTCGGGCGACTGTCTGTGCGGAGTTTGCACGTTCTCCCCGTGTCTGTGTGGGTTTCCTCCGGTTTTCTCCCACAGTCCAAAGATGTGCAGGTCAGGTGAATTGGCCATGCTAAATTTGTCCATAGTGTTACATGCATTAGTCAGAGGGAAATGGGTCTGGGTGGGTTACTCTTCAGAAAGGGTCGAAGTGCCTGTTTCCACACTGTAGGGAATCTAATCTAATCTAGGGAAGAAAATGGTCTGCTAACGAACATATTTTTGACTGCTATTGAGTGATATCTGCTATCACCACTGGCAATAATGGACTGAATAAAATGTTAACTGCAATGACCACACACTTTATAATTAACTGCAGGGTGTTGTTCTCATGAAACCTACCAAAGTTTTATCAGGCACCTTCAAAGTCTCCAAGATGTTGAAGAACTGCCAGGGAAATAGTGCAACTTATAGGGCATTGCTGATGTATAAAGAGAATTTTACATTACACGGCCTGGCCCTTCAAATATTATACCTTTATCTTCCTCATTCAAACTAAAATGTGTGCTGTTCCTTCAGTGATTTGGTTCCTGTACTATCCTTTCTGCATGAACCTGCAGATTCCTCCACCTCAATTTTTACATATAGGGGATGTCAATTTCGATATAGGCTCTTGGTGGGGAAAGAAGTGATTTCATATGTGGAAGAATTATCCTCCTCAATTTGATCATTTGCAGGGTCCCAGTTGGCAAAGGAATTGGCAAGGGAAAGCAATCACAGGTGTATGGTGGCAAATATAGCATCAGGTAGAGTGTGTGCGAGAGAGAATTAAAGAAGAAAAGGAAAGAGAGGCAAATCCCCAAACATCCCATTATGCATGGCCTCGTCATTTGCAATGTCACATGCCCTTTTCCTGCCTATAAAATCAATTGTGATCTCTTTCAGTGGTTTCAAGTTTTGGAATGTAGCATGACCTTCTCTTGATCTTCAACTTTCCCTTTAGTTATGTGCCAATCTTTCCTGTGAAAGGAATTATAGTGAGTTAGTATATACACTTAGCCTAAATCACATGCTTAAAGGAAAAGGTGGTGTAAAGTGGAGAATCAGTTATAAGTGCAAAATAGAAGCTGGTGAAGTATAGTACTCCATTATGATCAAATGTAAGGCAATGGAAACAGTAAGGGAAGATTTGATATATTGTCATTAAAATAGAGGTATTGTAGGTCTCCAGACTGAATCCCAAAGATGTAAGGGGAAGTCTTAAGTTTTATTACTTCATGGGATGTAAGCTTCATTGGCATTTATTGTTTAGCCCAGTTGTTCTTGAGAAAGCTGTTTTGATGAGTCCATGAAATTTCTTCTTGCATTAGATTGTCAGCTGTCTGTCAGTTGGCAACACTTTCACTCCTAACTCACGATTCCAGGCTCAAGACACTCTGGGGCAGGGTTGAGGAAGCTCTGCATTCCTGGAGGTGCTGCTTTCAGATGAAATGTTCGATTGGTATCTCCTTTCTCATACAAAAGATACCACACTGTGAGTTTGGGTGCAAGTCAGTCTGGTTGAGGAGAAGGCAAAATCAAGAGCTGTCTTCAGGTTTAAACTTCAAACTAACACTTTATTTGGCAGAAATACAAAATATATTGCACATGGTAACCCTATAGATCCTCATATCTGATCTTATAATTATAGTATATCAAGTCCACACTAAGCCTGTGAAGAGCATCCCAACCAGACCCAACCCCCGCTACTCTATATCTTCCATGGCTAATCCATTTAGCTTACACACCCTTGAACACTACCGGGCAATTTCCATGGCCAACCCACCTAACCTGCACACCTTTGGACTGTGGGAGGAAGCCAGAGCACCCAGATGAAATCCATGCAGACACAGGGAGAATGTGCAAAGTCACCTGAAGGTGGAATTGAACCCAGTCCCTGGCACTGTAAGACAGCAAAGCCAAACAGTGAGCCACCAGGCCGCCCACTCATGAAGGCCCCTTCCCATGAAATTTTCCATTCACCACCTGACTACATATCATCCAAGTTCCCAAACGTACCTTCCAGGTGAAGCTGCATTTCTACTCCATTCACTGCTCACAATGAGATCTCTTTCACATTGGTCAGACTAAACGCAGACAAGGTGACTGCTTTGCAGAACACATCTGTTCTGTCTATAGGATGACACAGACCTCCCAGTTACTTACCATTTTAATAAACCACCTTGCTCTCATGCTAATGTTTCTGTCCTGGACCTGCTGTAATGTTCCAATAAAGCACAACGCAAGGAGGAACGACCATTCCATTTTCTGCTGAGGTATTTTGCAGCCTCAAGATCTTAATATTAAATTCAATTTTAACTTCCAAAGCTGATCGTGCTCTGTGTATTATCCACTTTTCTTACATTCTCTCCATCTCCTGTTCCACCACCTCCTCAACATTCTTGTCTTCATTGTGCCTTGTTTACTTTGTTCTTAGTACAAAGAATCTATCCCCTCCCTTTCACCCCTTTATTTACACTCATCTTACATCTCTTTTTCTCTTTTGCCACCATCAATAACTCCTTTGTCGTTGTACTGGGCCTCTGCCTCTGTCAAAGGTATGCACGAGAAAAGACATTCTTCAACCACTTTCAGTTCTGAAGAGTCACTGGATTCGAAACGTTAACTCGGTTTCTCTCCTCAAAAATGTTGCCAGCCGTATTGAGTTTTTCCAGCAATTTCTCTTTTGCTCCCGAGCATCTCTGTGTTTGTCTCTCAGGATAAGTTCCATGTTGGGAGCAATTGTGAGGCACTTCTACTTCACACTTCCATCACTGGTTAGCCTTTAACATTTCAGAATTTGTGTAAACTGCTGAATTGCTCTGAAATCCGTGAACATCCAGTAAGACAGTGTCTAACCTGAGAGATGCAACACTTTGTACAGCTCCTGTCACCAAACCAATGTGCTATGAGGGAAAGTGGACATGTGACCTACCCATTGTACATCTCCCAGCATTGAATGGTAGTGCAGTCCTTTGAAAAGCTAATAGCCAGAATGAACTGTTACTTATAGAAGCATGAGGAATCATCACTGATTCCATGCTGACACTCACAAGGTGAGGACTTAGACAGGGCAGGACCTACCACTCTCTGCACACTGCTTGTAGCCTCAGTATAATCTCTATTAAAGTGCAACATTTTTGCTGCAGTCCAGATCTATGTTTGAGGCTACCTATAGTCAAGGAGTTTATTGCTTGTGAGAGATGAGCAATACTTGGCCATTAGAACGTGTTTCATCCCTGGGATGTCTGGTTTGGAGACAGCCTATTCTCTAGTTGGTCCTGTTGTCCTGGAAGACTTGGCTAGTGGTGCCCTGGTGGGTTTGGGCCGAGAGGGCCTAGGCCAGTTGAAAATGAATCCGATGCTGATTCACCCTCCTTGACTTGGACTTCTTCAGAATTTAGAAGGGATATTGATGGCCAAGAAAGGAAGCTTCCGGAAGACCTTTATTGCTCGTGCTTCCTGCTGCTACCATCCTGTCTCTCTGAGCGGAAGGGACAGCTGGATACTTAGCACCTTTGACTGAAGTGATGGAGTGCAGGTCTGTGCACAAGCAAACGTCGAGTGTGCTGGACCTGGTTCTCTATGGCAGCAGCCAGATGCATGCATGCGAGAGCGAGAAGGGAATCAATAATTTTTGTGGACTCCTCCATCCTTTGCTCTACTTTAGTGACTGCCCCTGACAAATCTATCTGCTATTCCCATGCTTGTCTGTAAATTTTGGTCAAGTTGCTCCTAGCTATAACCATGGGCTCATCTTTTGTTTGGGAATAAGCAGATCTCTGGCAGTCCTCCAATTGTCAGTAATCTGTGGCATTCCTTCCACAACAGCTAAAGAGATATGTTGGTGATGTGCTCGCCAGATTGTGATCCTCAGTCTAATCAAGTTAGAGATACCTCTGAGGTGAAAGTCTCTGAGTTGGTGAATGGTACAGCCAAAAGCCTTGACAGTTCATCTTCTGTTGGTTCAGTGACTTTCTCTTCAGAAGTGGAGAAGGGCCTGCAACTCAAACCTCTCCTTGGACAAGGTTCACTGGATGTTTCTGGGAATTAGTAGGGTAAGCTTGAGCAGGTTAAGAATGCATTAGCACTCCCATTAGTGGGTGAGCAGCAGAGTACAGCACAAGAAAGCTCATTAGGAGATTGCAGATGGATGGTCTGTGTGTTCCTGTATGAGTGGTCAATCTCTCCTTTAGCCAAGTCAGCCACCTTATCCACATATAGGTGAGCAGTCTTCTATACACCAAGTCCCTTATCTTCAGCCTCTTGGCCCAATTGTGAGATACATTTTCCTGCGACAGGACAAAGAGAGAAATTGAATGTGCTGGAAGTGGATGGTGGATCCATCAATGGTCATGCAGGAGTAGGAACGATGGTGAGGTATTCCAAGTGAGGGAATGGAAAACATAGAGGACAGGAAGTGGTAGTTATTTAGGAGGCTGAAGTGTCTGAGAGTCATTGAGTGGACATGATGCATATACTAGTGAAAGTTGCAGCTCACGAGCCTTGGTGAGAGTTGTATGCAGTGGCAAAGTTAAAATGAGTAATGGCACTGACATGAGGTAGCAAATAAAAAATAGTGGCATTTAGCCTTGTGTTGCACAGAAGATAATTCCCTTTCTTCCTGCACTGTTAGGCGTTGCAATTAAACCGGGATTCAACATTAACTCCGGAATCTATCACAATCCAGTCTAGTCAAGTCTGGTGATGTGGCCTCTTTTTCCAGTCAGCAGAAAAGAGGGTGGTCTACCTCTCCACCACCAGCTCCACCAAATCACTGTTCACAATGGAGGGTAGTGAATGTTGTGCCCTTATTCAAGAAGGGGTGCAAAGAAAATCCTGAGAAATATAGACCACTAAGCTTAACATCTGCTGTTAGGTAAGTTACTTGAGAATATTCAGAGGGATAAGACATACATACATTTGGAAAGACAGAGTTTGATTAGGAGTAGTCAGCATGCCTTTGCGCATGGAAGATCATGCCTCACAAATTTGTTAGAGTTCTTTTAAGAAGTGACCAGGAAGGTTGATGAGGGAAGGGCGGTAGATATAGTCTCTATGGATTTCAGTAAGGCCCTTGATAAGGTTCCACATGGTAGGCTGCTCTGGCAGGTTGGATTGCATGGAACTTAGGGGGAGCTGGCAAATTGGATAAACAATTGGCTTGATGATAGGAAGCGGACAATAATAGTGGAAGGATGGTGTTGGACTGGAGACTTGCGACTAGTGGTGTATCTCAGGGGTTTGTGCTTAGCCCACTGCTTTTTTAAATCTATATCAATGATTTGGATGAGAATGTACAAGACATGATTAGGAAGTTTACAGATGACATTAAAATAGGTGGTGTTGTGGACAGTGAGGAAGGTAATCAGAAATTGCAGTAGGACCTTGATCAGCAGAAGAGTGCCAAGAAATGGCAAATGGAAGTTAATTTCGATAAGTGTGAGGTCTTGCATTTTGGAAAGTCAAATCAAAGTAGGAGTTTCCTGGTGAATGGTAGGGTTTTAAGGAGTGTAGTGGAACAGAGGGACCTTGGAGTTCAGGTAAACGGTTTTCTGAAAGTGGAGTCACAGGTAGACAGGGCAGTGAAGAAGGATTTTGATACACTGGCCTTCATCAGTCAGGGCATTGGGTATAGAGGTTGGGAGGTTTTGTTGCAATCGTAGAGGACATTGGTGAGGCTGCACTTAGAGTATTGTGCTCAGTTTTTGTCACCTTCTGTAGGAAGAATGTTATTAAACTGGAAAGAGTGCCGAACAAATTTATAAAAATGTTGCCAGGACTCAACCGTCTAAGTTATAGGGGGCGGTTGGACAAGCTAGGAGACTGAGGGCAAATCTGTTAGAAGTCTATAAGATCATGAGAGGCATGGATAGGGTAAATGCACTCAATCTTTTTCCCAAAGTTAGGGATCAAGGACTAGACAGCATCAGTTTAAGGTGAGAAGGGAAAGAATAAAAGGGAACCTGAGGAGCGTTTTACACAGAGGGTGGTACGCATATGGAATGAGCTGCCAGTGGAAGTGGTTGAGTTACGTATATCAACAATATTTGAAAGGCATTCGGACAAATGCATGGATAGGAAAGGTTTAGAAGGATATGGGCCAAGTGCAGGGAAATGGGGTTAGCGTGGATGGACGTTTTGGTCGGCATGGACTAATTCGGGCCACAGAGCCTATGTCCATGCTGAAGGACTCGTTAAGTCTATGACTCCATGACAATATGGAGATCCACTTCCTTTTCTGGGCCAATTTTGTTGGAATAATGTAGGAATACCACAGCTTGAGGATTATTTCCTAACTTACAGCATCCAAAATGGTGAGTAGCTGTGGTTTAACTATGGCACAAGTGGCCTCAGCATTGCAAACGTCATAGCAGCAGCAAACACTTCTTCATCTTCTTCTCCTGATTCCATGAGATTGGCATTGAGGAGAGCAGTCATAATCAGTGAGAGGAAGAGTGAAGAATTACAACAGAAATGTTGATATGGGCCATGACAGTCCAGTCACCAAGAATCTCATGCAAAAACACTTTGCCAAAAAGTGGAAACATTCAATCCATTGTTTTCCCATAGGACCTTGAAAACACGATAAACATATCACCTATTTTCCTCCTATTAGAGGAATGATTCCTGCTGCATTATGTGCACAGAGAGAATTGACCAATATGTATGGCATTGCAAGGGCAACAAAAACAGAGAGTGCACTGTTTAATATTAACTTGCATGTTTCTGGTTCAATCCTTAATAGCCAAAATGGGAAAGAAGGGCGTGAGTCTCCAGTTATTTTGTGACAGGTGGATCAATTCTCTGATCATCCACTGAATTTACAGGAGATTAAAGAACTTCACAGAATTTCAGCACCTTTGAGTTCTGCTCTTGAATAATGTTGATGGGGAATGTATTTGAATTTTTCCAGTCAGAATACAGCTTCTTAAACAATTAGCTGAGGTTCTTCATATTCGTTTGCCCAGATTTAAAGTTTAAATTGTGGAATGCTGTTTTAATTTACAGCAATTAATGAAACATTTATCCCATGTTGAGTACATTGAAATGTATTAGCACAAACAATTTCCAACAACTGACCTCAAATATGGATAAATTTATCTTCAAATATATGTGTCAAAAGCAATAATTTCTAACATCATCTCAAAACAGCCCTCTCAATTAAGTTGAGGTCTACACAGTTTTGCAAAAGAATCATGTTTAGCTCAGAGTACCTCAGTAGAACCAGTGAAGGCTACTTTATCTATGTCCATATGACTTGTTATTGTTGCTCCTGCAGTACATCCATATCCTGGTACAATATTCACCACTCCAGGAGGAAATCCTGCCTAAAGCAAAAGATAATGAGTTAATATTCAACAAGCACAATGAGTTAAGGAGGAATTGTGGTCATTAGATGATAGGTTACTTTAAACAGTAATTAAGAAAAGTTATCTTACTGCTGTAATCTAAGTGATTGGATGCTCAGATAAATTTATAATCATAAAATTGATGGTTGGAGGATTTGAGCTATAGGGAGAGGTGGAATAGGCTGGGCTATTTTCGTTGGAGCATCGGAGGCTGAGGGGTGACATTACAGACGTTTATAAGATCATAAGGGGCATGCATAGGGTGAAGGCCAAGGTCTTTTTCCCAGGACAGGCAAGTCCAAAACTAGAGGAGATAGATTTTAGGTGAGAGGGGAAAGATGTAACGGGAGCTCAGGGGCAACTGTTTCATGCAGACAATGGTGCGTGCATGGAATGAGCTGCTAGATGAAGTGGTGGAGACTGGTGCAATTACAACATTCAAAAGGCACCTGGATGGGTAGATGAATAGTAAAGACTTAAGGGATACTCTCCAACTGCTGGCAAATGGGACTAAATTAATTTAAGACATCTGGTCAGCATGGATAATTTGGACCAAAGGGTCTGTTTCCGTGATGTAGAACTCTATGACTTTATGTCTATGACTCTAAAAATGGAGAACAATTACAAACTTACTTAAATATAAAGGTGTAGTTATATGTAAGTGTAATACATCAAAATATGTTACAAATTTGAACCAGAATGAATAGAACCTTGATGAGTCTGCAGAAAAATCACTTTTCCCTTTAGGCACGATGAGGTGAGGCACTATTGCCCAGCACTGTTCTTTTGAGAGAACTGATAAATAAAAGACCTGCTATGATGTTCATCAGGCTTTAACTAGGGATACTCTGTCCTGGCTGATTGCCTAATACAACGGGGGATAAAGGGGCCTTGGAAAAAGATTAGAAAAGTGCTGTAAGAATGAAACCCACCCTAAAACTCAAGAGACTTAAAATCCAATTGTGTTTATTTTGGAAAGGCTTAAAAACCAAGGCTATCTAACAGAGGCATTTAAATTTCAGAAGAGATAAGATTGTGTACATTACTTAAGTTAGATACAATCGGAGATCATCATGTATAAAGTATCCATAGAGAGAGCTGTGCCAGATCTTTGTTGATCAGTTCTCTCAAAAAGAACAGTGCTGGGCAATAATGCCTGACCTCATCATGCATAAAGGGAAAAGGTGTCAGGTGGTTCTTACTTTCACAGAGATTAGTAGATGTAGGGAACAAGCTGTCAAATCATTAATTCACTGCAATCATTTAAAAGTGAACTGAATAAATATCTTGCTGTACTAGAAGTCACAAAATAGAGAATGCAGATCATAAACTAACAAGATGTTACATTTTTAATGTACTCCCCGGATTAGTTTACAGGCCCAAAAGCAATATGTTATCCAGATTTTCTGCTCCCAACTTGGTTGTCTTTTTTAAATATCTCTCCCAGGTGATTACAAGGCTAGCTGCCAGACAGGTGGCATTCTGAATCATCATGCCTATGACTTAACAACTGTATGATATAGGATAAGTACCAGGTCCTACCCTGTATTTTATTTTTATGTTTGTAAAATTCTTATCATCAATCTTTGTTATTAAATTCACAGAATTACTGGCAAATTAGGAAAAAAAGGAGGCAGGTTCCTCTGGACCAGCCAAATTTTTGTCATTGATTAGAGCGTTTGGTCATCATGATGAGGGCTTTTCGATCTCATTTTAATTGGAATGCTTTATTGTTATTTTGTGGATTCTTTCAAAGTTAATTTAAATGGTAAAATGGCACAAATTGTTCACTCCAAGCACAATCAATCATGGAAAATCAAGATATAAAAGTCTGGGGAAAATGACAAATCAGATAGATCTCACACCTACTGGACTCTTTTGTAAACTGTGGCTAAGGCAACATTTGAAGTTCATTTAGTCCACATTGATATATTTGTGACTTGAGGAGGAAAGTATAATAATGATTTTATAATGCAATATAATTTACTTATGCTGCAATAATGATTTGGAATGGTGTTACATTTTCTTTCCTTAGTATTGGCAGGAATGCAATCTCATGTCTTCTGATCATCAAGTGCAGGTCTGCTTTTAATTGCAACAATAGGTTCACAATTGACTGTTGACAGGGAGACACATCCATTTCTCACTGACTGTTATTGCCACGTGGCGAATGGTATCTTTGAAGTCTTTGTCTCATTGGGATGCAGTTAGTGACCACATGTGTTAAACTGGCGCATTGAGGTACTAGGGCAGTTAGGAAATGGAGAAGATTGGCTGATATAAAAATTAGCATTGAAAAGTAGGTCCATGTTAATGTTATAAAATATTTAACTTTCCCTTTAAACTTCGCAACATCCCCATAATTTTTAAACAAAAGATGGCATTGTATAGCTTTCGTCTTAAAATTGCCTTGAAATTCTTTAAAGTTTTTTCATCTCCTGACATAACAGAAATTCATCAGGTTTCCAACAACAGCATCAACTAAACAGCCAACCATCTAGAAAGACACAGGTAGCCGATGCATTGGAGCATCAATACTTGCAAGTTCCCCTCCATTTCATACACTATCCTGGTTTGAAATTAAAAATCACACAACACCAGGTTATTGTTCAACAGGTTTAATTGGAAGCACACTAGCTTTCGGAGCGACGCTCCTTCATCAGGTGATAGTGGAGGGCTCGATCGTAACACGGAATTTATAGCAAAAATTTACAGTGTGATGTAAATGAAATGATATATTGAAAAATTGATTGTCTGTTAAGTCTTTCATCTGTTAGAATACAGTGATAGTTTCACTTCTCTCATGTGTAAATCACAAAACCCTTTTTTTAAAAGTTGCATTCTTGGGTTAGCTGTTAACAATGGTGATAGCTAGACAATATGTTGAAGGTGTTGGCACCCTGTGTTCTCTGTCTATGCCATGATATTTAGATTGATTCTAATCTAAAAAGTGAGATAGCAGAGTTTTACATAAATTCATGCAGTTTTTGAGCTCAGAGTTCTACATGAATGCATGCAGTTTTTGAGCAAAGTACAATGTACTTTGTACACCCCAGTCCAACACTGGCATCTCCAAATCATGACTGGTTTGAAATGATATCACCAATCCTGCATTGTCGCTGGGTCTAAATCCCAGAACTCCCTTGTGAGCAGCATTGTTGGAATCCCACACTCCAAGAATTGCAGCAGTTTAATAAGGCAGCTCGTCACCGACATCTTGGGGGTGATAGGGATGGGCAGCAGATGATGACCTAACCAGCTCCCTGCTCTCATAGAAATGAAAAAAAAAATAGAAGTGGGCCAATATTGTCAAAGATCTACTGTCCAAATCCATGAATCATCGAATCCCTACCATGTGGAAACAGGCCATTTGGCCCAACAAGTCCTCACTGATCCTCCAAAGAATGACCCATCCAAACCCATTCTCCCTACCCTATTACTCTACATGTACCCCTGACTAATGCACCTAACCTACACATCCCTGAACACAATAGACAATTTATCTAACCTGCATATTTTAGAATTGTGGGAGGAAACCATAGCACCCAGACAAAGCCCATGCAGACACAGGGAGAACATGCAAACCCAACACAGACAGTCACCCGAGGCTGGAATTGAACCTAGGTCCCTGGTGCTATGAGATAGCAGTGCTAACCACTAAGACACCAAACCATGAGTGATCCACTATCAGCACATTACATAATGAAAAGCAATAGTTTTATCAATTACAAACTATATTTTAAAATCCAAGTTGGCATCATATAATGTTAAAGACAAAAAAAAACTGCAAATGCTGGAATCCAAGATAGACAAACAGGAGGCTGGAAAAGCACAGTAAGCCAGGCAGCATCAGGAGGTGGAGAAATCATTGTTTCGTATGTAACCCTCTTCAGGACTTGAGGTGACTGCAAGGAGGGAGCAGCAGATAAAGCGTGGTTTGGTGGAGGTGGGGGCATGGTGGTGAGGTATGGATAGGCAAAGGATGGTCATGGCGGAAAGGGAATGGGATGGGGAATTAAAATGGGTTATAATTGGGCAGTCAGGTCGACCCTTGAGGGCCCAGATGAGATGCTTGGCAAAACATACCCTGAGTTTACGATTGGTCTCCCCGATGTAGAGAAGACCACATCAGAGGCATCTGATGCAGGAAACTAGGTTGGAGGAGAGGCAGATGAAACTCTGTCTCACTCTAAGGACTGTTTGGGGCCCTGGATGGAGGTGAGGGGGGTGATGTGCTGGCAGATTTTGTATCTTTTATGCTTGCAGGGGAAGATTCAGGAGGGTTGGTGGGGAGAGTGGTGCAAACCAAGGGAGCGGTCCTTGCAAAAGGCAGAAAGGGGTGGGGAGGGGAAGGGGTAGATGTTCTTGGTAATGAGGTGTAGTTGGAGTGGCGAAAGTGATTAAGGATGATACGTTGGATGCGGAGACTGGTGGGTGGTAGGTGAGGACAAGAGGTATCCTATCTTTATTGCATTTGGAGGGGGGCATTTAGAGCAGTGGAGCGGGGAATGGAGGGAGTGCAGTTGAAAGCTGTCTGGATGACAAAGGAGGGAAAAGCACATTGTTCAAAATAGGTGGACATCTGGCATCCTGGAGCTGCTCATCAACTTCACCCACAACTTCCATCCTGCCCTCAAATTCGACTTGGTCTATCTCAGACACTTCCCTCCCTATCTTGACCTCTCCATTTCCAGCTCCAGAAACAGCCTCCAATGGATGTTTACTATAAGATCACAGACTCTAACTACCTGGACCACACCTCCTCCCACCCAGTATACTGCAAGAACTCCATCCTATTCTCTCAATTCCTCCTCCTCTGCCGGATCTGATCGGACAAGGACACATTCCACTCCCAAGCATCCTCAATGCCCACCTATTTTGAACAATGTGCTTTACCCACCTCTGCCATCCAGATAGCCTTGCATGCACCACATCCATTCCCCACTCCAATCCTCCCCCAAACACAATAAAGACAATGTCCCCCTTGTCCTCACCTACCACCCCATCAGTCTCTACATCCAACGTATCATCTTTAAACACTTCCACCAACTCCAATTAGACCCCATCACCAAGAACATCCTCCCCTCCCCACGCCTCTCTACCTTCTGCAACGACTGCTCCCTTCATCATTCCTTGGTTCACACCACTCTTCCCACCAACTCCCTCTGAACCCACAGGTACCTTCCCCTGCGACCGGAAAAGATGCAAAACCTGCTGGTACACCACACCCCCCACCTCCATCCAGGGCCCCACACAGTCCTTCCAGGTGAGACAGAGGTTCACCTGCCTCTCCTTCAACCTAGTTTACTGCATCTGGTGCTTGCGATGTGATCTCTGTACGTTGGGGACACCAAACGTAAACTTAGGGAACAGTTCGCTTCGCATCTCAGCTGGGCCCATAGGGGCTGACCCGACCTCCCAGTCACCATCATTTTAATTCCCTTTCCCACTCCCTTTCCATCGTGACCATCCTTAGCTCTTCCATTGCCACAGTGAATCACTGCAAATTGGAGGAACAACATCTCATCTTCCGCCTGGGCAGCCTACAGTCCAGAGGACTCAATACTGAGTTCTCCAATTACAATAGCCTCCCTTCCCATCCCCCAACTCCCATCCCAGCCCCTCCCCCTCCCTTCCATTCCACTGATTGACCCTTCCTTCCAGATACCAACAGGATTCATTCCTCCTATCGATGAATCAGGTAGTACCCTCTGCCTATGTTTACCTATCCCTACCTTAGCACCCTGCTCCCCTGCCCCCCACATTATCGGCAGCTCCCCTTACACCCAGCCCCTGTCCTGAAGAAGGGTTACACTTGAAACATTGACTTCTCCACCTCCTGATGCTGCCTAGCTTGTTGTGTTTTTCCAGCCTCCTGCTTGTCGACCTTGGTATCATATAATGACAGTTTCTTAATTAACTAATTTATTTATCTAACTTCCTTCAAACTTAGCAACATTTTATTCACATGGTCTCAACAACTCAGCTATACTCAATTGAAATTACAGGCAGTTTTAGTGGCCATTTGACAAACTTTTAATGATCTGCAGAACTATCAGCTCAATGATATTTTAGATTGGATAAAGAAACAAAGAACAGCATTGCTGTGATCAGTTGACTGATCTGATCTAAAAAAAATCAAAGCACTTTTCATGTTGAAGTTAATGTTTAATTTTCAGTAGCAAAAAATACTTACCAAATGGGAACAATGTCATAACAGGTTGCGAAAGTAAGGAGAAATTTAAATGTTTCTTGTATCATACTCAAAGGAATCTCAGTACAACATGGAAACAATGCTGAGAATTTTCATTTTAGTAGCATTGTACAACTGAACAATAATACTTTACTTCAAAAAAGTTTGCTTGCTCTAGATTAGTAGTTAAACTCAAAAATCAGTAAAGCAGGAAGACTTTGCATCCTTTATGGTTGCTATTCACCATGTGCCTAAGGGTATCAACTCAAGCTTGACATGACCTAGCCCTTTAGCATTAAGTGAAAGAAAAATGATCAACCAATTTCAGGTCGATGTCTCGAGTTCTAGTAAATAATTTACTTACTGTGACTTATAAACGCCATTTTAAGTGCTGCATTTAACTATTTATAATCATAACAAAAAGGAATAGCTGATACTAAGTGAGCCAGAAAAGGATATAGGATTTTTAACCTGGATTACGATGCAGCAGAAAGAATGAAAATAATATCTATCATTTAAATCTGATTAAATACTCAAGCATAATGTAAATATATTAGGGATAGATGTTTCCCAGAAATAGGACATTAAAAATTGGATTTTGTTTATATTAGGGAAGTGGTGGGAGAATGATCTGGGTATCGCATTGAATAAGGCCAATGGCAGGAGTACATCTAGTTGGTCCACAGCTTTCAAAAGGTGGCATGGTTGCTCAGTGGCTAGCACTGCTGCATTACAGCACCAGGGATCTGGGCTCATTCCCAGGCTGTGGCTGTATGGAGTTTACATTTTCTTCCCCCCACCACCCCCACCTCTGTGTGCTCCAGGTTCCTTTCACAGTCTAAAGATGTGCAGTTAGGTGGAATGACCATACTAAATTGCCCATAGTACCCAGGAATGTGCAGACTAGGTGGATAAGCCATGGGAAATACAGGGTTAGATGGATGTGGTGCTCTTTGGAGGGTCAGTATGGACTGAACGGCCTGCTCCCATGCTGTAGGAGTTCTATGATAAGAATAGATGTTGGTTGTGGCTGCCAGAAATGAGAGTTATCAATTAAAAAACAAGAAGTGCCAGATAAACCCAGCAGGTCTGAGTTTATAATGGAATGAGAAACAGAACTAATGTTTGAAGTGAACAAAGAAACTGAGTTAATGCTTTAAGTCAAATATCACTCAAACTCTTCTGATGAAGAGATTCCACTCAAAAGTTTAACTCTGTTTTTCATTCTCAACAATTGCTACTTTTTTCTGCTGTTTTTATTGCTTTTATTTAATTTTTACTCCATTTTTTGATTTTGTTTCAATATTATTATGATTATGAATATTATTTTTATTATTTAGCTAGAGCAGCTTACTGAGGCCTCCACAAAGGGCATGAGGATTTGGGGAACCAGGAGGTAGTGACCAGCAGTGCTCACTGTGGGTCAGATTTAATATGGAGCTGTCTCTTGCAATCTTGGCAAATCAATTTCTAATTTATATCCTACAAGAAGCATGAGGCTCCTTATTAGCATATTCAAAGGCTCTGAAACATGTTTTAAGCAAGTAGGGGAAAAACCTCCACAACACCTCAATCGAAATACCATTGTATGTGTTTGTCTCTTAAATTAGAAATTTCTTCACTCATTTAATACCCAGAAAGCAAGAGCAATGCATTTCACTTTTATCACATTTTATCTTAGTTGGTGAGTCTTATTTGGATCAAAACATTACAATGCATATCCATGAATCTATAGTTTGTTCCTTCAGTTTGGACTGGGTATCATTTAGATGAAACTTTTACATGGATGGATATGAATTTACAATTGCATAAAAATTGGTTTAGTAAGAAACATCAAAAATGACAAGTTTATAACTCTTAAAGTTTAATGAATTACCTCTTTGATTAAAGTTCCCATGTAGAGTGCAGTGAGTGGGGTTTGCTCTGCTGGTTTAATAACTACTGTATTGCCACAGCAAAGTGCAGGAGCAAGTTTCCAAGTAAACATCAGAAGTGGGAAGTTCCACTAATAGAGACAAAAAAAAAGTTGTATCAACGACATCACATTTTGTTCAAGATTATCGTTAGTTTTATGGACTTAATTATCATGACTATAGCATAATAATAATATTCATGCATCATACTAGGATGAGAATTTTCTGTATATGTATAGCAATCTCAAGAATAGATCTTTGAAATTTCCAATGTTTGGCAATTCCAATGAAAATATAATATATAATCGCAAAATTAACACTCCTGCTCCCTTCGCACTCAAGTAAGCTAAAAGGAAATGCAGTCAAAGTTGGTGTTATAGCAAACATCTGTGTTCCACAATCCCTTTGAGTTGAATTTTATGAGATACTAAATTTCTTGTATCCTGTCAAAAGGTCCACCAAGAAAAACACTAACTGCCCAATAGCCAGATGATGGTTAATAGGTTGGAGGGAGGATTCCTGTCCCTCAGGAGCAGGATATCCCACCTCAGAGAGGCAACTCATCAAAGACCAAAAACTCTCCAGAACTCTGTGATAGAATTATCAGGAGGATGAGGCTTTTAAGTAGGAAATCATCAGTCTCTTAAGGGTGTCAATTAGCCCACTGGGGATGCCTGATGTTACCCCTCTACTTGCAATGTTGTAATATGGTTGGAGTGGGTAAATAGGTGATGACTACCAACGCCATTTTCTGCCCTCACTCCCTCCACCACCACACCTTCAAATCCTCCACTGCCACACCACCAAGGTTGACACTAAATCAAGCCCTTTAAGTGCAGTTTTTTTTTAATTGTGAAAGTGGAATCATAGAATTTACCATATGTTCGAAATGAACATTTTGCTGGAAATATTAGATTTAAATTTTGACTTTATTGTCAGGTATACTCAAGCATGGGGCACAGGAGTACTGTAGAAAGTGTGCAATGTCACCAGACACAGCGCTATCTTGGGTGCAAAGTACCTAGGTACAAAATCTTAGTTACAGAATTAGAAATGTAAGGAATAATTTTGTCTAACAGACAAAATCTTCACAAATAAATTTATATGTTGACACACAAATGAAGAGCAAAATCCTTACCTATAATGAATAAAATTGCTTATAAATGATGGGTTTTTTTTAATGCCAATAACCTTCTAACTAATGTTTCTCTTAGCCATGATATTTATCATAAGTTAATAGTGAACTCAAATTAACATGAAATTGATCAATGCAAATTAGCTTGTATATTCATTGGAAATTGTTCATGCATGAATTCAAGTACAATTTACTGTATTCTTTGAAGTATCAAGCATTAACTGTTAATATATTTACTCTTCAACTCATTCATGCACATCTTTAATTCTGTTGCCTGCCAACCATATTCCATACTGAAATGATGTGTGACTTCGCTGAAATTTACAAAGCAATAAATGATTATTGTGCTGAATGAATATTCAGGCTGCACACTAAATCATTTAGTATGTCTTGTAATATGTTTTTGAGGAGGTGCTCCCAGAAGTGAAAGTACAGAATTCTTAAATAACAGCACTGGCTTGTCCCTTGTTTCTAGCCTCGTATACAAGTGACTACTCTCTATTTCAGACTCAGGTAACTGGAAGTGAAACTCCTCACAATACTCTCCAGGAATCTTGGTCAAATAAAATAAATCTACAAAATGTTACTTACAGGTATAATTTGTCCACATACACCAATTGGTTCATGTCTTGTAAATGTGAGATAATCTCCATCTGATGTAAATTAAGAAATTAATTCAATTATTTACCTTAAACAAGGATTTGGATTGTTATGTAACTTAACTGCATTTTTAAATTAGTATAACCAATGAAGTATATTTGTTAGAATATGCATTAAATGTGTAACTAGTTTACACATTTGAACAAAACACTTCAGTTTGGAATCGATTGCTTAGAAGATAGAATCCCTACAGTAAGAAGGCAGGTCATTCGACCCATCGAATATGCATCAACACTTTGAAAAACATCCCAGTCAAACCTGTAATGCCCTAACCTTATTCCCCATCATTCTGCATTTGCCAAGAATAATCCACCTAATCTATACATCCGTGTGCACTATGGGCAATGTAGCACAGCCAATCCACCTAACCTGCATGCACCTGATGAAGGAGCGTTGCTCCGAAAGCTAGTGTGCTTCCAATTAAACCTGTTGGATTATAACCTGGTGTTGTGTGATTTTTAACTTTGTCTTTGTATTGTGTGAGGAGATTGGAGCACCAAGAGGAAATCCTTGCAGATACAGAGAATGTGCAAATTCCACACAGACAGTCTGTCACCCAAGGGTGGAATTGAGCCTGGGTCCCTGGTAATGTGAGGCAGCAATGCTAACCACTAAGCCATTTTACTCTCTTCCCAGATATGGTAGCATTTGATGCAGACAATGCACAGGAACATTTGTTTTCATGGCTAGATTTTCCTGAAACAGGTGACGAGTTATCACCACAGGCTGTAACTTGAGGAGTGCCATTATGCATCAGGTATGGCTGACCTGGATGCTATCCCACTCTTACGACCTGCTGTAGGTCAATTAGAAGGATTTGGTAATCAACCTGTTTTACCTTCCATGGTGTGTATTAGCTATAAGGGGAGGTTGGATAGACTTGAATTGTTTTTGCCAGAGCATTGGAGGCTGAGGGACAATCTGATAGAAGTATATACAATTATGAGAGGCATGGATAGCGTGAATAGTTAGAGTCTTTTTTCCTGGAGAAGAATTGTGAAATACACAGGGGGGTATAGGTTTAAAGTGCAAGGGGGAAATTTAGAGGAGATATGTGAGTCAAGTCTTTTATGCAGAGAGTGATAGATGCCTGGAATGTGCTGCCATGGGAGATGGCAGAAGCAGATATGAGAACAACAGTTTAAGAGACATTTGGACAGACACATGAACAAGTAGGGAATAGTGAGATATGAACTGTGAGCAGGCAGATAGGATTAGTTTAGAATGGCAACATGATTGGCAGAGACATTTTGGGCTGATGGTCTTGTTCCTGTGATTTACTGTTCTGTGGACCCCAAATCATGCAGTGGGACTTGAAACTGGACTTTCTGGCTCAGAGAAAGGGACTCTACACTTGCCTTCAAAATCTCTGCATTTGTAATAATGGCATTTGAAAGACAGTCCTATCACATACATCTGCATGTTAATTAAACAGTGACATTAACCCAGTCATTCAAATTACAAAGGGCTTTTAATATTTAATAGAAGGGAAATTATTTTAAAGTACCTATTTTAAAATCAAAGTTTAAGCTCTGCTTTATATGACATACAGCAGCATCAGAACAGCACCCACACAGTGGGAAGCAGATATCTAAAGGATTGTCACTATGCAACAAAAAGCAACATTGTGTTTGCCATTATTTAAGATTAAGAATAGACAAGAACTTAATTCTGAAAATAACACTGCAAAAAAACTAAAAACTTTAAAAATGTTGAAAAGCTTTTCTGGAAGTCATTTGGTACCTTTTGATCATGGCTTTTGACCAAATTGGACTTGCACTAACTTGATGTAAAATCCAAAAAGTATGGTACTTTTTTGGACCTCTTGGCTTTCCAGGACTGAGAAATAAAATCAGTCTCTCAGTTAAATTGTTGCTTCCTTGCTAATGCTTGATGAATCACATAACATCCAAATTAAATGGATAACATGATGCACACTTATATTAGTATCAGGCAACATTGAGGAGCAAGAGTAGGCCGTGCGACCCTTGAGTTTGCTCCACCATTTGTAATGAGCATGCCTGTGTTCTTAACTCTATTTTCCTGTTGGTAACCCATACGTTTGACTCCCCCATCTATCAAACAACCACTAAATCAGCCTTAAATGAATGCATATTTTGTGAAATCTTCTACTTTCTGGGGAAGATATTTCTATACTCTAACAACCTTTTGAGAGGAAAAAAAATCACTTCATCTCTGTCTTTAAAAGGACACTCTTATGCTTAAACAATGTCCCCTAGTTCTACACTCCCCCATAAAAGGAAACATCCTCCACACATCCACCATATCAAGCCTTCTCAAAATCTTCTTTGTTTCAGTAAGATTTCCTCTCATCCATCCAGACTCCAATGGATATATACTTGACCTGACCATACTTTCTTTTTAAGGTCAGGCCTTCTTCACTGAAATGGGTTTATTGAACTTTCACTGAGCTGATTCTGAAGTTTTTTTGAGTATGGAGACCAGAGGTATACATAATACTCCACATTCTGTATAACTTCAATAAAAGTCATATCTTTATATTCCATCCCCCTTGCAATAAATGGCAACATATGATATACCAGCCCTATTAACTGCTATATCTGCACACTAACATCAAGTGATTCATGTACTAGGATTCTGTACCACTAAGTTTAGCAATCTCTCTCCATTTAAATAATCTATTGTTTTTCCAATCTTCCTGAAAAAATGGACAAATTCACTTTTACTTACATCATACATTTTCTGCTAAATGTTTTCCCACTCGCTTAGTCTGTCTGGGTGCCTTATTACATGCAGAACCATTGTAATACCATCACCAACATGGTGTTACACTGTGGATTCTTCACTATAAGAATAAACACAGTGGATCCTTCATTATCACAAGAAACAGTGCGGATCACTCACTGTAGGGTTTAAAATAACTATCTATCGTTCTAGGATAAAACACTGTAGACCTCCCACAGTAAGGAGGAATGCTATTATTCACAGTTTAGGAGAACACTCCAGAGTCCTCAGCGTATGGAACATGTTGTGGATGTCTTACTGTTTAGAAGAATATTCCACAAACATGATCAAAAGTAATGCTAACTACTACATACTTTATACTATAAGTTAAAACATATACTGCCAAGTTGTCTTTAAAGACAGACACTAAAGCTGTTATTAATTTACTGTTTAGAAGAATATTCCACAAACATGATCAAAAGTAATCTTTCCAGCAATACTTCCTTTAATTTGAAATTTTATAAATGCTAACTACTACATACTTTATACTATAAGTTAAAACATATACTGCCAAGTTGTCTTTAAAGACAGACACTAAAGCTGTTATTAATATTGAAAAGTAATTTACTAAGCTTGAGTCTTTCCCGATCTGACATAACTGATTTTTTTTTCAAGTCAGCTCAGCATTGGAAACAATCTGTGCTTTCATTGCAGGGACTAGAAATTATACGAAAGCTTGATAAGCATATATTTACTTATTTATTCTATTTGATGTTTGAGTTAATCAATTTCCTTTTGTCTGTCCTTTGACCTCTCTGGAATTTCTTAGATTCTTCTGCAAACTATATTTTGAAAGTTAAAAACCACACAACACCAGGTTATAGTCCAACAGGTTTAATTGGAAGCACACTAGCTTTTGGAGCACCGTACCACACAACCATCTGATGAAGGAGCAGCACTCCAAAAGCTAGTGCTTCCAATTAAACCTGTTGGACTATAACCTGGTGTTGTGTGGTTTTTAACTTTGTACACCCCAGTCCAATACCGGCATTTCCAAATCATGACATAGATTTTGAAAAGTCTTCTTTTGGCAATGGGAGGGAACATTTTAATTTAGCACTTTGAACTGCCAGTTGACTTTTTAAATGGTATTGTTATACTACAAGTTCCTGATCATTATCAGCGTTGAACAAAATTAAACCACATTGCTGACTTTTAAATAATAGTGAAGCATCAATGGGCCATCAGCTCAATGCCAGCGTAAAACTATTTTAAAATAAGATTAAGAATATCTAGAGAAACAAATGCCTTGGGGTTGTTAAAAATAAGTTTTCTTTGCAGCATTTGTGGTTGTAGCACAGCTGATATGAGAGCAAAGGATTAATGTTTTCCACACATTCTTCCCAGGCTTCAGTTATTTACTCCACTGAGTACCATGTGGTTGCATTAATGTAACAAACTGTAAAAGTATAACTGAACAATAAGCCTAAAATTGCAGAGATATTAAACATTCTGGATCCAAGGAAACTTAATGTCTACTGCTCACTGTTGGAAGTCCAATACATGTGTGCGCAGCTCAATGTATATTGTAAATCAGATGCAAATCTCTTCAATGGACACCTCCTATTCTTAGCCAATGACTTGTTTATCAAGCTGCTAAAGATACAAAAGATTTGAAAACCATTTTTCAATAAGACACAACTTACTGACAAGTCTCACTGCCAATGGAATTAACTATAGACTGAGTTTCTAGTCTCTAGTACTTTAAATACCTCAGTTGTCAGGGTAGTGGGAGAAGTACAATTTCTGATGGGTGGCATTCCAAATCAGCGAGGTTTTAAAATGCACTAATGTGTAATTTTGATACGTATGGAATTGGATACCTCTGTGATGCCTCTTGAATGTGATTAGTCCTACTAATTTTTACCATTTATGCTCATGTATGAAAAAAAGCTCATTTCCACTGGCGTTAATATTTGTGCTTATGATTCCATACATTGGCAAGAAATCAATGTCATGGCATATTAGATGTGAAGGAAATGGTCAGCAGAAAAGGTCTGTAATAAAGAATGATTTTAGGTGCACCTTGAGAATGACTTATTAGCAATTTATTTATAGTTGCCCATTAATATATTTAAATAGCTGTTGTTTCTAACACAGCTGTTCAAGGATTATTGAAGTTTAAGACCTGTACTGGGAGTAACAGACAAGATAATTTTGTTTCTGGTTCTGAAAAGTTTGAGATTAGAATAAATTGGCCAAAAATAAACATTCTTCTAAGACATTCTCACAATATTAGAAAATTCCCACAGTGTTTATTTCAAGGGCAGATGAAAACATTAATTCAACACAATTAATAGACATAAATATAACCTTACCCACAGGGATGGTGCGTCCTTGGATTTTGTCAGCCCAGCCAGCATAGTAACGCAATGTTTTAATTGAGCCATCTAGGTCAACAAAGTACGCATGAAGGAAGAGTTTTCCAGAGTCAATAGATTCTATTGTCTTAAATAAAAATAAAAAAATTGCCTGTCAGTTGTATTGGTTCTCAGGAACTACAGTTTAAACAAGCTTTACCTTGCCAATAATGCTTGGAGCTATCTTCAGTTGAAGTCTTCAGAATAATTAAACATAAAACAGGTGTAAAATCTTTCACTGTCTACTACAATGACCTTCAATGTAATTGTACCACTTTGAGAATTCTGTGACACATTATTTTGTGGTTATCATACTTCAGGACCAAATCTCTTGAGTATCAGTTTTAAATAGCAGCAGTGCAATAGATAATTAAGATACCATAACCCCAATCTTTCCTGACATTAAAATTTGGCATCACAGTTACTCGCTAAAGTTCTGTAATCGTGGAACTTGTTTGTCTTTTTACTAGGCATATCAGATCCCAGAGTGAAACTTGCCTTGATAGATTATAAGATTAACTTTTGCAGATGGTTACCATGGCAGTTAATTGCTGAACATATTTACACAAACCTGCAAGTGTCTTTTTTAACAACAGAACACAAGTTTATTACAGAAGGGAAAAGATAAACAAATAAAGCTATCATATTTTTAGATATATCAGTTTAGAAAGACCTTAACATAAATGTTTAACAAAGGTTCAACGTCAAATAAAAGCAAAATGCTGATGATGCTGGAGATCGATGAACTCAGAATACAGTCATATTGAACTCGAGCCATTAATTTTGTTCACAGATGCTGCCACAACTGTTGAGTTTCTCCAGCACCATCTCTTTTTATTTCAGTTTCAAATTATTTCCCGCAAGATCTCTTTGCTGACACTCAATCCCAGACAGATATCATTCCTATACCAACTCCTTCACAGTTTATTTAATTGGCTCATTCCAGTTCTCTTCCATAGACTGCTGAGACAGCTCTGCAACTCCTTACCAGTTCTGCTTGCCTGAACCTCTGTTCACTTCTGTAGCCTCGTTTTAACTTACAAACTTTCATACAAACTGTCATAACTTAGAGACCGTACAAACCAAGACCCTTCCACTGAGCCAGCTGTCCTCCTGATTCTTTTGAACCTAAGGCGCAACTAAACTAATGGCCCCAGCCTACTTTCTCTGTCGTCATAAAACTCAGTTGCATAGATATTTAATCGATTAACATCACAAGTATTCTGTGAAGCATTTGACTGCATCACATGCTTTTTTTGACATATTTAAGTCACTGTTTCAAATTACTCTCAGACATTAGAACAAAACAAATTACATTCACATTGATTAATCATTCTTCATAGATTGATTAGCTCAGTGAGTTAATGTATTTAAAACAGTAAAAAATCTACAAGTTATGAAGCAAATATTGGGACAGCTGCTATTTGTGGTGCACACCATTTGAAAATCCACAGCAAACTAACTGATAGGCAGATTGGCAACACTGTAGACAGACATGTGGAGTCCTGAAAGGTAAGCTTTCTTGAAGGCAAAGTATACTTATGGAAACCACCTCCTTTTCAAAAGAAAGTTTAATTATTTACATTAACAAGTGAGCTGATGAGTCTCTAAGCATACCAGTAATTCGCTGATACTTCCAGATCTCTTGAAGATGACTTTGTCTGGAGGTGCATCAATTTCCACAGTCAACAGTGATATTGCCTGTCATTCTTATTTGAATTGCCCATTTTTCTTTCACAGACTGCAGCTGCTGTTCCAGAACGGGCTTATCCTAATGCACTACAGCCAAGTTTTGTTTCAGATTAACCATTGATTGATTCCTTTCTCGAGCTGTTACAAGTTGTTCAGGTGTTCTTGACATTTAATCATTTGATTTTATTAAGATTTATAGAGCCATAGTGTCAGAGATATACAGCATGGAAATAGATCCTTCGGTCCAACTCGCCCAAGCCGACCAGATACCCTAAATTAATCTAGTTTCATTTGCTAGCATTAGGCCCATATCCCTCTAAACCCTTCTTATTCGTATACTGATCTAAATAACTTTTTAATGTTATAACAGTACCAACCTCCACTATTTCCTCTGGCAGCTCATTCTATACTCGTACCTCTGCATGAAAAATTGCATCTTAGCTCTCTTTTAAATCTTTCCCCTCTCACCTTAAACTTATGCCCTGTAGTTTTGGACTCCCTTACCCAGGGGAAAAAAATTTGATTATTCATCCTGTCTATGCCCCTCGTGATTTTATAAACTTCTATAATGTCATCAGCTCATTTTGAAAGCTTTGGTTTTAAACACAGGTTTCTTCAAAGTTTTTCAAAGTTTTAGCCTCCTGTTGGTTTTTCTTCATACCCTGCTCTAATAATTGTCCAACCTCTTCAATATTACCCTTTATGTTTTATTTGAAGCGTGGTCTTTCACGTGCTGTTTCAGTAGTTGTTGGGCTTTCTCTAAACCTTGCTTAAAATATTTGGCTAGAGCTTTATTGTTCATTATTATTTTCAATAGGTCTGTCTTGTGAATGACTTGTAGCTCCTTTTTGTTGCACTGTGCATTTCCATGTATTTCTGCAGGTCTGTCATTTACTCCAATATTGGTTTGAGTTCAGTCTAATCTGTCTGCAGCTGCTCCTGCAGAGTCTGATAAGTTTTGCATGCAGGTTGCTCCAGATCTTCCTGTAAACTATCAAAGGTTTCATTGAATTGATGCTACAGAGCTTGTAATTTATTCTGCTCACTTTATTTCTCTTCAAGCTCTTCATTCATTATGGAAGCAGAGCAGAGGTATTCGCTAAAAATGTCATCTCAGGCATAATGGTCTCAAGTTTGGATTAATTCTGAGCTAGAAATTTAGCCTCTTTCTCTTTAACTTTAACTTTTTGTCCACAGCAGAGAGCTAGCGATTAGCAATTTATATTCAGAATAAAGTAGTGCTTCATTTTTTTCTTTCATATTCAGTTCCATAAGTATGTTACAGTTCTATTCGGTCTCTGAGGTTTGACGGATTATATGGATTGAGATTAGTGTGAGATTAGAGCATCTTGGTATACCTACAAGATAGTCTTTCTAGCTATTCTGTTCGGAAATGTATGATGCACCTCTGAGCAGGTGGGACTTAAACCTAGGCCTCTTGGTGCAGAGATAGGGACACTACCACACTCCCACAAGCACTCTGGTATCCCTCCAATTGCTGGCCCCACAATGTAGATGCCTAGGCAGATTGATTGTACTTGTACTCCTGCAGTATTGATTCTGCATGAGGAATTAATTAAATGTATATATTCACAGGTTTCGTTATGGCTTCCCATGTCTGTGAGTACGCATTTGTTTAGAATTCACAAGACTAGTAAATTGGCAGTTGCCCTTAGCTGATAACAAATATTCATCAATTGCCTAACGACAGTTTGAATTTTTGCAAATATTTTGGAGAATGTGATGACATTGATGTTTTCCACAAAATTGATAGTGTGAGACATGTGTCCATGAGTCTTTGTCTTATCATATACATTGTAAGATTCTCTTTTTGTTGATTACTTCATGTATTCTCCTCTGGCACAATACCAGGTGGACTTTATTGTAGCTTCAAAGTACTCCTTGAACATGGCCTGTTTGGGTCAGAGCAAAGCTCTTTGCAGCTACATTAACCTTTGCTCTAGTCCCTCTGCCACTGACCTTTATTTGTGATATGATTTGCAAAATTGATTGAATGCTGGGGTTTTCCTTGATACATGCTGATGGCCACATGTCTTGCCGTGTTTGGTGTTTTAGTGATTGTGTCAATCATTGAGATATATTTAAGACTTGTAAGTTTCATTGACCCACAAGTATCTATCTTTCAGTAACTCATGATGCTATAATATCAGTTTGTGTAGAAAATATTTCTGGAAGGCTTCCATAATTGTATATATGACAACCAACAAATCAATTTGCTCATCTGAAAAGTCACATAATGAGTCCTTTTCTTTGCATCTGATCACAAAGTGGTCTATGGATTCTGACGGCTTTTGTCTATTTGCATAAACTCTGGTTAACAAATACAGAATTCTAATCTGACTCTTAATTGGTACCCTAAATATAGTCTTTATCTTTTGGAGGTCTTTTATTTCTTCAACTGTTTATCGTGCTTACTACATTTGTGGAGACCTTTGTTTCCAATTGCTCAGCAAATTTTAATGACATGCTTTTCCCCAATGGACACACATAGAGCTAGAAACCATAGCACTGAACACTTTTTTAAATACTTCTGTTGTGTCCCAATTTAATTCTTGGAAATTTTGGGAATATGCCTTTGGCTTTCCCTTGTTTGCACACTCTGACCATTTTCCTTACTCAAATGAATGAAACTTAACTCACAATAGGGACATGTCTACCTACCACCAAACTGGGGTTTCAACATACACTGATACTGTAATAAAGAAGTACATCAAGGGTAGTCTTGTTCATTGTAGCATGATTTTCTTTAATTATTCACAGAATGTGGGCCAGCATTTATTGCCCATCCTTCATTGTCCAGAAAGCTGTTGAAAGTCACCCGCATATCTGTGGATCTGACATCACACACAGGCCAGACCAGGTAAGGACAGCAGATTTCCTTCCCTAAGGCCATTAGTGAACCAGATAGGTTTCTCCCTACAATCGACAGTGGTTTCCTGGACCTCATTAGACATTTAATTCCATATTTTTATTGAATTCAAACTTCACCATCTGCCATGGTGGGATTCAAACTCAGGTCCCTAGAACATTCTCTGGGTCTCTGGATTAATAGTCTAGTGATAATACCACTAGGCCATCACCTCCCCTTGAAGAATGTTGACCATATATTGCCTACAGATTAACTAGCTTGCTGACTGTTCAAGTGTGGTAGAACATAATAAAAAGGAGCCTGTCCTACTATTCAGTAAGATTCTGATTAATCTGTTTGTGTTTTGGATTCCATACTCCCATGTCCTCTTGAAAAGCTTTGATTCTCTTGCCGAAAAGAATTATTTAAGTCTGGTTTGCAAATACAAAATCATCCTGTGTTGTCATCTTCAGAGCCAGAGTTCAAAAATTTCACAAACCTTTGAGTGGAAAAGTTTCTCCTCATCTCTCTCCCAAAAAGGTGGCCATCAATTTTAAAACAATATCCCTTCATTCAAGAATCACCCACAAAAAGAAATAATCTTTCTGTGTTCACTCTGTCAAGACCATTTAGCATCTTATACGTTCAATCAAATCACCGTCAGTCTTCTAAACTCCAGTGGAAACAAGCCCAGCATGTCCAACGTATTTACATAAGCCAATCTGCTGATTCCAGCTATCAATATAGTGAGCCTCCTCTGAAATGCCTTCAAAGTATTTACATATTTCCTTAAGTAAGGAGACCAAAACAGCACACAGTATTTGGTGCCATGGTAATGTCCTGAACTTGAAAATCTGAGTTTAGGATCCAACAGTTGTCGAAGTCTGTCATATTAGGTTTGAACTGATTGACTTTAAAAAAGATAGAATAATGAGAGTGAGCGGAAGACGTGCCTATTGATTTCCCACTATCACTTACGTTGTGTTTAAATATAATTATTGTTAAATTGTCAGTGGCCACTGTATGCTGAGACTTAGCTAATCTGCAACACCTACTCCTTTACAATTGTCAAGGTGGCCTGACTTTTTTAATGGCCATGTCTAATAATTCTCCAAACAGAAACCAAAGAGTAGGTTAATGGCTGGTGTTCAGACTTGCAGAAAGTGGGCCACTTTTGTTCCCCAGGAACCTGCAGAAGCCTCCTTGGTTTTTTATTTTTACAAATATAGGATAAATTGATAAGTTTCTGCATAAGAGATTAGCAACGTAACATTAAAGCACTTGGGATTGGGGATTGCATACTGACATGGATCAAGAACTGGCTGGCAGACAGGAAACAAACAGCAGGAATAAAGGGGTCTTTTTCCGAGTAACGAATGGGGTACAGCAGTGGTCCAGGCTTGGCTTCTACCTATTTACAATATGTGTTAATGACTTAGATGAGGGAACTAAATGTAATATTTCCAAATTTGCAGATGGTACAAAGCTAGGTGGGAGGATGAACTTTGAGCAGGGTGCAGAAATGCCTTGATTTGGACCAGCTGAGTGGAAGATGAAATGTAAATGGATAAATGAGCAGTTATCCACTTTAGCTGCAAGAACAGGAAGGCAGATTATTATCTGAATGCCAACAGTTTGGGAAAGGTAGAGGTGCAACATGACCTGGGTGTCCTTGTACATCAGTTGCCGGAAGTAAACATGCACGTGCAGCAGGCAGTGAAGAAGGCAAATAGTACGTTGGTCTTCATAGCAGGAGGATTAGAGTACAGGAGCAGGGGTGTCTTTCTGCAATTATACAGGGCCTTAGTGGGACCACACCTGGAGGAACATGTGTATTTCTGATGGAAATAAATTAGGCAGCAAGGCAAACCTCAAGAATTAGAGGAAAGAATTGATGCAGGACACAGGTTAAAAGAATAAGCAGATCCATAGCAGATTCAGTTTAATGAAGAGAAATGTGTGGTGACTCATTTTGGAAAATTAAGAGTGAAGTCAAGTATACCTTGATAGATAATATTTTAGCAAACAGTGCCGATTCATGAATAATTAAAGATGGAACTGAGATAGAAAAAGCCACTAAAAAGCAAATCCAATTATTGTTTTAACATAAGCCACGGAATACAAAGGAAAGTTGTGCTGAATTTGTACAGGACATGATTGAGGCCATAGTTAGAAAATCATACTGTATAGTAGAGTGGCAACAGTGACGGTGAGGCAGGGATATGGGTGTTGCTGCTTAATCCAGACATTGTATAGTGATGTATCTTCTTGAACCACGGCAATCCATGAACAAAACAGACACTCACAATGCTATTAGGGAGGGAGTTCCACGATTTTGATCCAGTGACTCGGAACAAACAGCAATATGTTTCCAAGACAGGTTGGTGTGTGCATTGGAGTTGAACTTGCAGGTTGTGGTATTGCCATCAAGGGAAAAATATGTGTTAAAAGTAGAGTAAAAATGAAAGGTATATGTGGAAAATCTTGAAAAAAAACTGTGATTTTAAGTGGAACATTTGTTTTACATTGGATCTTACAGATTTTTTCAAATCTATGAAATAGCTTGAAAGGATAAACTGGAGGAAGTTTTGCCCCACAACAGCAAGATATCATGGATTATAAATAACAATGGATATAGACTCTTTGGGTTTGATTTTAACTAGCCGATCATTATGCCCAAAAACCCCATCTGCTCTACTGGCAGAGGCTGCACAATATAATATTATCACCAAGAATGGCAAAGTCTTGTGAAGCCTGCTGACTGGTGGTAGAAACGTGGTGCCTCTGATTTGCATAAACAATTTGAGTCACGGCAATCCAGTAAAAAGGACTCAGAGTGAAGCTATTGATCCTTCATCTGACAAATTTGCTGTGGAGGCCTCCAGGCTTGAGGGTCAGCAAAAAAAGCAAATCACCAACGCAAGGAAATCAGTTGCTTTTATATGGAAATCAATTAGCTGTGAAAGAAAACAGTCTTCCATGTCAGTTAGGTGAGAAGAAATGGCTGTTAATGTTTCAGTATATAGCAATCCACTAGTCCCTTCTGCAGGACAATCACAATGGTATAGCAGTATGAAAATGGGAGATCTGCCCAACCTTGGTCAGCCAGTTTAGGAGTGGAGGTTCTCAGCACCACTGTTTTGGCAGAGCCCACACACAGGTACTTTGGCTCAGAACATTATAACAATGAATCCTTTCAGAAATTATCTTGGCTATTGTTTTGATCTTGCATAAAAACATTAGAAGTAGTAGCAGCAGCAGTTGGCCATTTGGTCCTTCAAGTCTGCTCTGATTATTGTAAGATTATGGCTGAGATCCTACCTCAGTTACACCTACCCTTTCTTAAAAAAAATCCTCAGTTCCCTTATTAACCAAAAATATAACAACCCATGTTGTGAATATATTCACTGGCTAAGCATTCACAACTGTACTGGATGAAAAATTCCAAAAATCCACAATTCTTTGAGTGAAGAAATTTGTCCTCATTCTAGTTCTAAATGATAATCCCTTACTTTAAGACTGTGAGTGTCATTCAGTGGAAAAGCCAATATTTGCCCTGTTAACTCCTATAAGAATTTTATGTTTCAGTGAGATCATCTCTCATTCTTCTAAAGTTGGGAGAATGTAGGCTTTGTCTACTCAATCTCTTCACAAAGGACAATCCTTTTTCCCCATGAATCAATCATTGATCTACTTCTTCTAACGTGAATGCATTCTTCCTTGGGGAAGGAAGGAACTGGTGTGGTCTCATGAAGGTCTTATGTAATTCAGTAAGACTTCATCAATTTTTATACTCCAATCTCTATGTATTAAAGGCTAGGATACAATTTAATTCCTAATTTCTTACAGTATCTGAATTATTTGAAGGTAGCAACTTAGAAAACAATTCCTGACCAAATTCTAGCTCATTGATTATTATTGCCTTGAAAAGTAATTGTGCCGACACAGATGCAAACATTCTGAGGGGTGATTGTTTAGAAGTTTATAAAATCGTGAGGGGCATGGATAGGTGGACAGCCAAGGTCATAGCCCCAGGGTAGGGGAGTCCAAAACTAGAGGGCATAGGTTTAAGGTGAGAGGGGAAAGATGTAAAAGGGATCTAAGGGGCAACTATTTCAAGCAAAGGGTGGTGCATGCTTGGAATGAACTGCCAGAGGGAGTGGTGGAGGCTGGTATAATTACAACATATAAGAGACATCTGGGTGGGTATATGAATAGGAAGGGTTTTAGAGGGACATGGGCCAAATGCTGGCCTAAAATAATTTAGGATATCTGGTTGGTGTGCACGAGTTGGATCGAAGGGTCTATTTCCGTGCTCTATAACTCTATAACTCAACGACTTATTTTGTTGACTGGAAGTAATAGCACCATGTAACAAAGTACTGCTAATGTACAGGATAATTATTTAAATTGAATATTACAATTTTAAGAGACAGCTGCTGTTTTAGAGCATTTGTATCTATGTGTGCTCTTAAAATAATTCCACTAATTAAAAGAATAATGGGAATGCCCAACTAGAAGACTTGCTCTAGTTGTTTGTTATGTTTAAATTTGTAAGCAGCACTTTTAGTACACCGGTATATCATTAATGTTGAAATCTTCCACATGTATCATCATGGAAATGTAAAGTATAACTCACGCTTAATATAACACGATCCCGTTCCATCAAATCAGCAAGGTTATGTAAAAGCCTCCCTCTTCCAGAAGCATCCATCCTGCGCCATGTCGATCCAATCTGAAAAGCTTCCCGAGCTGCTTTTACTGCTTTGTCAACATCCACCTTAAAGGTAACAATGCACAGTCACAGTGTGTCTTGTGAAAACTTAAAAGTGAAGGTTATGGCTGTTATAATTAGGCAACATTGTAATCTATTATAACGCAACAGTTAAAATTAAAATGTTCTTCTGGATGCAACATGAAGATATTCAGCACATTACATATTAAAGCTGCAGGGAATGATTACAATATATGCAATGAGGCATTCATCTTTAGCTTTTCCATAGTTAAATGCAATATATTTTGGGGCACAGATTTATTTACAAAATGAAGAAAAACATCATTAAATGAATAGCAAGTAATTGAAGAAAGAATTAAAGCTAACATACTGAGAAAGAAATAGGCCCAGAAATTCATCCAATGTTTTAGTCACCAAAGAGCAAAGGCTCCTATATAGTAGGCAGCAAGTTCACATGGAGTTTGCAGGACACTGTCCACCAAATTGGCGAAGTTCAAAGGACTCGTAAATGCCTCTAATACAGATTATTTGTTCTGATGTCACCAGTCAGTATTGATGTTAGCTGCAGGCCGGAATACAGAGTTTATGTGCAGAGCTAAGAGATAGTTCTTAAAGAAACCACTCATTAAGCAGAAACCAATGGGATAAATTTTTAAAATACATCTGAATGTGGATTCGCAGGGCTACCCTTCTTCCCCATTTGTAACACTTCCCATCCGACTGCGCATCCTGTGACTCAGTTGCACTCACACCCTTCCTGTCTTACATAACTGAGAGCTGCTGCAACCATGGTTACTGTCACCATCTACATCTCACAGGCTCCACAGAAATTATGCCAACATTGGGGTACTTCGGGCCTTATTGTAGGATTCTACTCTATGCCCCCCAGAGCATCCAAAATGAGATGGCACTTGTAATTCTAACTCATTGCTTTTGATGCTTATGAACTTAACAACATTACATTCTTAAATAGAAGTGATTTGGCTTTGTCTTAAATCAAAAGGAACAAAATACAAAAAACAAAATCTCTTCTTCTATAACATCGAGATTGACCATTCAACAGCTCATGTCGATTTCATTATTCAATTACATGCTACCTGATCTGTATAATAACCCTATCTCTCAGGTTGCCATATATATCCAAGAAATGTCCTTTGTCATCTTTACCTGATTTGGTTTATGCATGACTCCAATTTTCCACCAAAGTGGCTAATGCATAACTACCCTCAGACCTGACCTAGCAAGACATTTAGTTGTATTCAAATGGTCAAAGTAATCCAAGAAGACAGCTCACACTGCCTTTTCAGGATAACTAGCTTAGGCAATAAATTCACACTTGATAAATTAGGGATAAAGGGATTTAAATAGTTGTCTGTGAGGATTTTCTGTCTGCTTCCTGGTCAACTTATTAAAAAAGCTAGATCATAAGGTAAGAATAAACAACTTTAAAGGTAACAGGTGTCAAGACCTGTTTGTGAGAATGGTCTAAGACTTGAGAGCAGAAACAGTTTTCTTTCAGATGACATCTGATCAAATGTGCATTTCCAACATTTTATGTTTTAATATTTTATATTTATGATAGTTAGGAAATGGACAGGAAACACAAAAAGGAATAGATAAAGAAAGAGAAAAAAAGGCTCCTTCTTCTGTTTGACTAAAACCAACAAAAATACAATCTCTGACCCAGTAATTAGTTATAGAAAAATGCACCTGTGGGAATAATAGCATTATTCATGGACTCTTCTGTATATGGAAAATGAATGGCAGTGAAACAGAGCTCTACATGAGCTGTCAAAAAATGGATCAAGGTAATTCAATTATTGTTCATCTCGTAATTCCTGCCTGGTCAAATATCAGAGAAACCAAAATTAGTGGTAATTTAATCTTGAGTACGTGTATGCTTTTTATTCAACGTAAACAGAATTCTCCCTTTTAATTACAACAATTTAACTTATAGCCCTAAATTACACTTATCACTGCATGTTTGAAATTACTTCTCACAATTTTATCTTAGACATTTGAACAAAAGTAAACTAACAAATTGTTAATGTTCTTAACTTGTTTAAGAAATAGCAGTGAGCTTTCTTTAAAATGTGAACTAAAATTTAATTCTTTTCTCTTATTTTGATTTAAGGTTTGTCCATTTCTTTAAATGTCTGATTGTTAGTACAATGTTGTCTTCCGAACAACCTTGTTCCAGGCTCCTATCAATGGCAAGTATCTCGAGGAGATATGTACGAGTTGTTTGGATGATATTGAATGCTTTTATTCTTTTCTTTGAACCAATCCAAAATGGCTCAGAAATTCATTCTGTGAGAACACATTAGATTCAAACTGCATCTTATCATTGCACGATACTTTGTCTTGCATTATGAATGTGAAAATCCTGTAATATCAATTTAAGTAGGAAGGATAATGGTATCAGGAATGAAAGAACTTAGTATATTATAGTAGTAAGCAATGTTTCTTGAATCTACAGTAGCAAAAATACATTAAATATAAAAGCCACTGAGCTCAAAACACATATGTGACTCCACTAAGAATGTTAGCCAATTTTGCATCTAGCATTTCTTGATGAGAGCTAAGAGCATTTTTAAAATTATCACTCAAAATGGGCAACTTGTACCACTCATGTTATTGAATGGAAGCATTAACTGTCAATATAGGCAGTCTAAGCCTTAAACAACATTGGTGTGTAAAATATCTCTTCTGATTCAAATATAGCTGTTTCTAATGGGAGCTACTGTCAATGGAACTGAACCCTACTCAAAATTCAGGTGGACATCAACTTACAAGTAAATTGGCACAATCTCTAGTCCTAACATTTTAGTCACTGCACAAAACTGAATCATGTACAAACATGATGTTGTCATTTTGTTGCATTTTCTACTTGTCTCTAGTCAGCCTGAGAGTGTAAGCCTTTTTTAAAAAAAATACTACACTGGTATTCACATGAAGATTACAAGAGAATCCTGGAATATTGATCCATAATGATAAACCAAAAACAATAAATGTCCATAATTAGGTGACGCAAAATTTGGAGGAGAACTGACAATACTTGTGTTTCTAGGATTTTAGTGCTCTTCTCCTTCTTGGAAGTAATAGGATTGACAGGTATTGTTTCAGTAAGATTAGAGAATATCTGGAGTAATGCAAATTACAGTCACTGTATGCCAGTGTAATGGGTGAATATTCAACGTATTGAACGAGACAACAATCAATCAGATTGGTCTATTGTGAGCACATAGCATTCTGCTAAATGCAGAAGAATATTCCCTTACATTTCTATTGATTCCTATGGAGATTTGAGAGATCTTAGGGAGGGAAGTGTGCAGGAGGTGAGCAATTTGTCACAGTATGTCTAACTCTGCCTGCTCTTTGGTCACACTGTTAACATGACTAGTATAATTAAGCTTCTCATCATTGGTGCCCACCATGGGATGGTAATCATGAGTGGCTCAGTGGTTAGCACTACTGCCTCACAGTGCCAGGGACCCAGGTTCAATTCCTGCCTCGGATAACTGTCTGTGTGGAGTTTGCACATTCTCCCCATGTCTGCATGGGTTTGCTCTGGTTTCCTCCCACAGTCCAAAGATGTGCAGGTCAGGTGAATTAGCCATGCTAAATTACCCATAGTGTTAGGTGCATTAATCAGGGGTGGATGTAGAAGGGTGGATTGCTCTTCGGAGGGCCGGTGTGGACTTGTTGGGCCAAAGGGCCTGTTTCCACATTATAGGGAATCTAATCTAATCTTGAAGCTCCGACAATGCTGTTTATTTATTCTTTCATGGGATCTGGGTGTCGTTGACAAGGCCAGTGTTTATTGCCAGTCCCTAACAGATGTGACTTTCTTAGCCAATTGGCAAGGCATTTTGAGAGGAAACCATACCTTGCTTCTGGAATTCAGATTATGTGTTCTTGTCTGGATCAAGGCTATAATGAAGTTTGGAATCCAGTGACTCTAGCAGAAATCAAACTGAATAGCTGATTATTGGTGAATAGATGTTGTGTTTTGACAATATTTGATAAGTCTTACCTTCACTTCACTAATGATTGAGCAAACACTAATTGATGATAATTGATCTGATTAGATTTGTCTAACTTCTGTGGGTAGGGCATACTTTAGCAACCTATCACTTTGGTGGTAGATATTAATGCACTTTATGCATTTGTTGCGAATGCATTTGTTTAATGTTGCTCCAGTAAAAACAAAAAACTTATAGCAAGCATTTACCTCTTAGACAATATTGTTTTTCTTAGGTTATCACACACCTATATGCCTCCATGGTGGTTGTCCATTTGATTATTGGGGACTTTACCAGCAAATTGATCAGTCCTCAACAACTTGACTTACTCCACAGGATATCAAGAAATGGTTGGAGGCAATGGATACTGTGTAGGCTGTGGGCTCTAAAAGCATTCCAGCAATAGTATTAAACACATATGCTGCAGAACTTGCCACACCCCTAGCCAAACAATTCCAGTATAGTTACAACATTGGTATCTATCAGATAATGTGGAATTTTTTCTGGGTATCTCCTATTCACAAAAAGAAAACACCCAAACTGACCAATTACTGCCCCATCAATCTACTCTCCACCATCAGCAAAATGATATAAGGTGCCATCAACAGTGTTATCGAGTGGCAATTGCTCAGCAATAACCTGCTCAGTGTTGCCCAGTTTGGCTTCCACTAGGGCCACTCAGATCCTGCCATCATCATAGCCTTGGTTCAAACATAGACAAAACAGCTGAATGCTATAGGTGAGGTGAGAGTGACAGCCCTTGACATCAAGGCTGCATTCAACTGAATGTGGCATGAAAAAGTCCGAGCAAAAATGGAACCAATGGAAATTAAGGGAAACCTCTATGCTGGTTGGAATAATGCCTGTTCATTCTGGAAATTGGTTGCAGTTGTTTTAGGACATTCATCTCAGTTCCAGGACATCACTACATGAGGTCATCATGACAGTGTCCTTGGCCCATTAATTTCGAGGTGCTTCATTAATTGTTTTTCCTTCATTATAAGCTCAGAAATGGAGATGTTTGCTGATGATGGCACAATGTTTAGTATTATTCATGACTCCTCAAACACTGAAAGGTCCTTGTTCAAAAGCAGCTTGACCTGGACAATATCCAGGCTTGGGCTGATAAGTGGCAAATCATACTCACACCACACAAATGCCAGACAATACTTGTCTCCAAAAAGAGTGAATCTAAATATCATCCATGGACAATCAATAATGAAACTTAATGGCATTATCAGCACTGAATCTCTCAGATTCAGCATCCTGGGGATGATCATTGACTTGAAACTGAACTGGACTACCCATATAAATTAGGTGGCACAAGTAGCAAATGGAATCCTGCAATGTGTAATTCACCTCCTGACTGCCCAAAGCCTGTCCACTATCTATAAGTACATGTGACAGAAACTTCCCAATTGCTTGGATGGATGCAGCTCCAACAACACTCAAGAAGCTTGACATCATTAAGACAAAGCAATTGTTTGACTTGCAGCGTATTCACAGAAATTCATTTCCTCCACTATGGAGGTATAGTGGTGTGTACTATCTGCAAGATGCACTGCAGAAATTCACAAGGCTTCTCAGATGAACATTTTAAACCCAAGGTCACTACTACCTATTATGAGGTTAAAAATCAGGTTTTAGTCCAACAGGTTGGTGTTGTGTGATTTTTAACTTTGTACACCCCAGTCCAATACCAGCATTTCTAAATCATGACCCAGTAGGAGAAGATTAACTAAATGCATGGGAGCATCACTATCTGTAATTTCCTTTCTGAGCAATTTATCATCCTGACTTGGAAATAGGTTGACATTTCTTCAGTGTCATTGAGTTCAAAATCTTGGAATTCACCCCTAACAACATTGTTGGTGTACCTGTAGCTAGTGGATTACAGCAGCTCACCATCACCCTCTCAAGAGAATTAAGAATAGACTACATCCCCTGAATGAATAAATCAAATAACTCTTAACAAAAACTTAAATGTAAATGCGTCTTTCAAATCTTTTCATAACTTCTCTGTTCAAAAGAGAATAACTTATCATCTCCTACCACACAACTTCATCAAAGTCTCTCAATCATAGTATTGTTCTACTGTATTTCTTCTGCATACTTTCAAAAGCCTTGACATCTTTTTCATGTGTTGTTCAAATTGAACTTAGTACACCAGCCGAGGTTTGTTTCATGTTTCATATGGATTTAGTATAAATTTCTTACTTTTGCACTCTATATCTCTATTAATAATACCAAAGATCTATATGATTTTTAAGTCTTCTCAACTTGTCTTGTCATTTTCAAAGATTTATGGACACACACCCTAGGTGTCCGTTCCTGTAACACCTTTGATAATTATACCATTTAGTTTATATTGCTTTTCTTCATTCTTCCTATAAAATGCATTCCTTCACACTTTTGTGTTATTTCATTTGCAGTTTTGTCTGCATATCTTATTAGTCACTCTATGCCCTCTTGATATCTGTTACTATACTCTTTGCTGTTTAATACATTTCACATCACTAGGAAACATTGGTGTAATGCCCTGTATATACAACTCATGGCCATTACTATTGAGTGATCTTAAGACAGAGGGCTCACCATTGTAAAATTTCTATCTATTTGAAAAACAACCATTACTTGCTGATTTCTACGCCCTTCGTCAATTTGAATTTGTGTTGTCATTACACCTTTAATTTCAGAAGTCTTAATTTTGTTAACAATTCTATTATGTGATACTTTATCAAATACATTTTTAAAGTCCATCTACACAACATAAGCTGGACTACTCTAATTAATTTCTCCCTATTACTATTTTAAAGAACTCAATCAAGTTGAATAAATCTATGCTGGTTTTTAATTATTAGCCAATAATTTTCCAAATGTCAATTAATTCTGTCTGTGCCTATTGCCCCTAACAGCTGATGTTAGGCAGATTGACCTTTAATGCCTGGTTTATCCATTTTTACTTATTTTTAAAAGCAAGGTATAAATGTGCACTTACATGCTTCAAATTGCCCATACACTGTATTCCAAAATGTTGTTTTCTGGAAGATCAAGGCGTCTTCCATTGTCAGTAATCGCAAGATTAAAGAAAATTGGTGAAAGATTAACTGTTTTCGTCTTTGTTTTGAGCTTCCTCTTTTAGAGGTTTCTATGCTATGCTCTTCTAGTTCCTAATAATGAGATATGACTTGCACAGAGTAATATCACTGTCAATACATTTGCATAATTATGATTAGAAGGAAATATTTTTCACATTATGTCAGGGTCAATTTTCAAAATGTAATTAAAGACCTCTGGGATACTTGAAAATATTTCCTTAATGATAACATTTTGAAACTCATAATTTTAAAAAAAAATGTCATGAGATATTGGAATTACTGGCTGGGGCAGCATTTATTGTCTTTCCTTAATGGCATGTGGGAAGATGGCGACCATCTTTTTGAACCACAACAGTCTATAAGGTGTAGATGCATCCATAGTGCTGTTAGGAAGGGGGTTCCAAAATTTTGACATAACTATAGTCAAGGGACGGTTATCTGTTTTCAAATCAACATGGCATATGTCTCAGAAGAGAACTTGCAAGAGGTGCTATTCCCACATATCTTCTTCCCTTGTCTTTCTGAGTATTAAAGATCTTAGATTTGGGAGGTGCAGTTTAAGGAGGCTTTGGTGAGCTACTGCAATGAATCTTGTTAATGGCACATACTACTGCTACTGTGGTCCATGGGGGAAGGACGTGAACGGTTAAAGTGGTGCATGGGATGCTACTCATGTGGATTGCTTTGTCCTGAATAGCATCAAGCTTCTTGAATCTTGTTAGAGCTACACTTATCCAAGCAAGTTGAAGTGTTTCATCACTCTTGAATTCTACCTTGTAGTTATAGACAGGCTTTGGGATGTCAGGATGTGAGTTACTGCAGAATTCCCAGCCTCTGGCCTGTTCTTGTAATGACAGGTACTTTTATAATTGATCCCATTCAGTTTTTGATCAATGATATTTTCAAGATTTTAACTGATAGGAAACCCATGTAGTTTATACTCTGTGTGTGAATATAGATATTACTAATATTACAATGAAACTTCCTTTGCCTTCAAAAAGAAGCCTTTATTGTTCAACAGGTCAGGCAGCATCAAAAGAGCTTCTTCAGGAATCTTATGCCCGAAACGTCGATTTTCCTGCTCCTTTGATGCTGCCTGACCTGCTGTGCTTTTCCAGCAACACATTTTTAAGCTCTGATCTCCAGCATCTGCAGTCCTCACTTTCTCCTCCTTTATTGTTCAAGTAGATCTGACACAATCATGTTTCTTTGTCCCATTATCTTGTCAAAGATCTTGTCAACTTTAACTAACTAAGCATTGGAGGAAAACAGAGTAAGACTCACAGTAGCTTAAGAAATTTACAGTTCTTCAATGAATTGTCGATTCTCTAATGATTCATTTTAGAACTGCAGGTGGGAATTATATGATGTGCTAATGTAAATCACCAAACAATATATTTCTCTCATGATGACTTTAAAGTCAATATCTACATAATGTCACTTCTAAGCTACCTGTTGATGTGCATATCAGCACTGTATTTTATTCAGATTGCAGCACATGGATGTTAAAAAAAGGGTTCAAACTGCTAAATAGTGTCTTAGTTTGTCTTGAATTTAGATTTTGGGTTAATGCATATCTTTCACTCAAGCCCAGCCATCAAGAGAGCAATCACACTTTGTATTGAGCTGAAGATACTATCTACAATTAATATAATGTTCAGCTTATAGCATCATCATTCATCCACTGAAAAACAAGTAAAATATGCCAAATGCAGGTGAACATGTACAGCAGGCAAAACTGGCAAAATCCAAGCATGGATTCAAGTTCATATAATTTAATATCAGTCGATTTGTGAAAACTGTGAGACGTCTGATGGAAAGTTAGTAATGAACTATAAAAAAAAAGCACCCTTGCATGAATTATTCAAACACACTCAAATTATTGAGCAAACCCACTTTGTCGCCTTCTTCCACCTCGCAGATCTTCTCTCCTGTGGCAGGGTTACAGGTTGCAAACTTCTTGCCACTGCTGGAGTTGTGCCACTCGTTGTTGATAAAGATCTGCAATAAAACAAACACCTAAAAATGGACACCGATTCGAAACAACACCACCGGAAAACAATTCACCCGAAATTCCAGTGACCAGCTGGCTTACCTGATCTTTCAGTTTCCAGTACAATGCAGCCCTAGTTCTGCCGATACACTAAGCGGGGGGAGGGGGTGGGGGTGCACGCTATTTCAATGTGTGTGTGAATCGTTTAAAGGTTAGCCTGCTTTCTATTAATATTGCACTTTATACATCACATGGGTCAAGGTTCCTGCTGTACACAGTTTCCTCAGAAGTCCCTAAACTCTTTTTTTTTAAAGGAGAACAAGTATTTATCTGAGAACATGCTTTTTCTCAGTTATCAAGAAACACTTCAATCAGAGTTTTGAGCTCTGGTGAGTTCAGGACCCGCTTATTAGCTGCTCGCTGCAGCTCAGATTCTGTCTACAGACTCGCAGTTCTACCGCAGCTCTTGGTAACTTCTATCGGAGCACGCGAAGGGGCACACTTCTGCATTTCTTTAAAAGAAAACAATAAAATTGTTACAACCATTATTTCTCGGTCATATATTAGGTTCTTTAGAATTGCACACAAAACGTATCTAAGGCTGAAGAATTCATATTGTTCGGAATTCCATGTCTATGCATAGATTTTACGTTCAGATTTAGTCCAGTTTATGTTTATATAGAATAACAAATCGGATGGGGACAGCAGGGCTGCAGTCGGCAGAGTTGTAGGTGCCGGAACTGTGGGGGTTGAAATGCTCGCACTCACCTTGGTGTATCTGATTTGCAGCTCAGTGACTGGCACGGGCACATTGCGGGGAGCGGGCGCTGCACTTTCGTGGTCGGGAGCTGGGGCACTCATGTTGTGCTTGTTTGCTTGTGTTCCTGGAATAGGCGTAGTTCAGGTTCAGACACAACAAAGCTTCCTTTCCTTGCAAAACAATAACTTAAAACAGAAAACAGGACTCGCCTACTTCTGTTGTCAGCCGCAAGGTGTTGAAACAGAATTATTAAACACTACTAACAGTCAGAGAACCGATTGGCTGAAAACACGGTACAGTGCACGGGGCACGTCCAAAGGGCAAATCCCCACCTCTCGGCAACAGCATACAGAATCAAGTCACAGCAGATTGAAAACTGCCTGTGATCATTGCAATCATTCCTAACTAGTCGAGGTTATAAAGTGACGGTTACTTATTAAATAACTGCTGCATAAACGTCAACATCATGAAAGCCCATTACTTAAGCAATCATGAAAGATCTGCGCTGTTTAGAGTTGCTGGGTAGATGAGAAATTCATCATTATTTTTAGCCGAATACATTTGAAGTTTAATTCAGCAGATCAATACATTTACATATTCGGCTAATAAAACTGACATCAATGCTAATCTCACCTCACTCGAAACACCAGTATCAATTATTGAATTTCTTACCAAATCGTCAAAACTGATTTTTAAAAATTCTTATTCAGGGATGTAGGCGCCGCTGGCTAGCCAGAATTTATTGCCCATTCCTTGTTAATATTGAGGCGCCTTCTTGAATCGCTGCGGTCCATACACCTTAGGTTGGCACACAATACCCAGGATTTTGACCTCGATGCGGTGAATGAATGGCGATATATTTTCAGGCCAGGACTGTGAGTGACTTGGAGGGGAACTTGAAGTGGTGGTGTTCCCGTGTATTTGACCTTGTCCTACTAGATGGAAGTGTTAGTGGGTTTTAAAGGTGTTGTCTCACGATCTTTGATGAAATTTTTGTAGTGTATCTTGTATTCATTGGCTAACACATCGCCTGAGATTTGCACTTGTCAGATTTCTGGCTCTTCTTGCACATATTAAATCACTGGTACTTTTCCTTGCTATGTAATCACAAAATATTAAACCATACAAATTAATGTAGTTGCTGAATCTTCCTTCCTTGACTTTGAACCCTTCCACTTTATTACCTCCATTTTCCCATTGACCTTGTTACTTTGCCATATAAAAAAAATTGCTCACACTTACATTTACACTGTGACTTTCAGGTCTGCAGGATACACATTTTATGATCAATGAAGTACTTTTTGAAATGTAGTCACTGTTGTAACACAGAAAATACATTTGTATACAGCCGCATCTCAAGTATACTATTGTGATAGCGACCAGATTGGTTCAAGGCTAAATAGTGACCAGAAAAGCAGGAAAAAAAATTCATGCTGTTTTCTACGTGGTGTCATTTTGCATCTACTTGAGCTGGAAAGGTCTGTTTAATGCTTCATCGAGCAAACAGAACTTCTGAATGTCAGGCCAGGTTTTATGTTCAAGACCCAAAATTAATGCACAACCGTCTGAGTCAGAGGCTAGAATACAAATATTGAACCTTGAATGGCCTAATTTCAAAATGCCTACGATCTACTAAAGGATGCATTAGCATTACAAACTAAGCATAATTCCAGTGTGCATGACAAAACTAAGTTGTATGCCGTGATTGAGTGTAGAATGAAATATGCAGGCTTATTAAACCTCTGACATTTTATAAATCTTTCTGAAGCTAATCTGAGTCCATACTATGTGAATACTTCCATGATTCAGCAGCTGCATATAATTAAGAATTTTAATTCATTTTAATCACTTATGTTTATCATTCTGTACTTGAGTTAATCAGAAGAAATAAGCAACAGTCAAGTATTGAATTCAGTCCATATTTCAGTATGACCTTCATAACCAACTTACTTTGTAACTTTGTATTTATATCATGAAATCTTTCCTAGTAATGGGTTAAGTTACATATGCAAGTTGTACCTGGAATCATAGAATCAAAGTGCATTGATTCTTACTGTTCCAGCTCCATTTAGTACAATCACTATTTCCCCATATTTTATGTGAACCCTATAGCTTATGGCAGATGGTTGAATTTGAATTAAAAGAAACAACCCGGTACTAAGAAGTCTAACAATTACTATGTTGATCCACTGTTGTTTTTTTCTTATTCATTTATGTGATCTGTACATCACTGGCTAGGTTAGCAATTATTAGTCAGGCCTAATTGCTCAGAGGGCTGTTGAGAGTCAATCACATTACTATGGTTCTGAAGTCACATGTAGACCGGACCAGGTAATGACATTAGTTTCCTTACAGAAAGGATATTAGTGAAGCAGGTGGGTTTTTTCCATCAATCAATAGCACTTTCAGTATTAGACTTTTAAATCCATATTTTTATTGAATTCAACTTCCACTATCTACTTGGTAGAATTTGAATCCAGATCCACAGAACATTACCTGAGTTTCTGAAATAATAATCTTGTGATAATGCCACAAGACCATTACTTCTCCAAAGAAGCCCATTTGGTTCACTAATGTTCTTTAGGGAAAGAAATCTGTTGCCCTTATCTGATCTGGCCAGCATATGCTTCCAGACTGCTTGCAATGCAGTTGACTCTTAACTGTCCTCTGAAGTGGTCTAGCAACTTGTTAATAAAATCTCAAAAAGGGGGAAAAAACTTGACAGACTACTTGACATCAACCGAGGCACAACAATAGCAAACCTAGTTCAATTGAACCTGCAAAGTCTATCTTACCAATTTCGAGCCAAAATCGGGAGAGCTCTCTCACAGATTGGCAAATCAGAAGCCTAACACAGTTATATTCATGAAATCAAAACTTGTAATGTCTCAGTCATCATCATTATTATCACCTCAGGTATGTCCTGTTCCACCAGTAGAACCAAGCAGAGGTAGTGGCACAGTAGTATATACACTCGGATGGGACTTACCCTGAAAATCCACAAATGTTGACTCGCATGACATCAGGTCAATCATGGGCAAGGAAACATCCTGCTGATTATTACATTCTGCCACTGTCTTGCCTGCACCCCCTCAGCTGGTCAATCGTACAAACATCCAAACAAGAGTAGACCACTCAGCCCTTTGAGCTTGCTCCACCATTCATAAAATCATGGTTAATCTCATTTTAACTCTCAACTCTACATTCCTGCATAAGCAAGAATCTACCAATCTCTGCCTTAAAAACGTTTGAATATTCTGCATCCATTGACATTTGAGGGTGGGAATTCCAAAGACCTACAACCCTCTGAGAGAAACTAAGATTTCTTCATCTTTGTTTTAAATGGGCACCCTGTTATCTTTAACTTCTGACTCAGTAGTCCTCCATGTTGTACACCACTTGGAAATAGCAGTGATGGTGGCAAGGGTTTAGAAATTACTTGGGATGTAGGCTTTCAATGTCTATCATCAAGCATGGTTCAGCAGCACCATTATTGATTGAACTTGTCCAGTCCTAAAGGACATAGCTACTAGACTTTATCAACAGGAGGTGGTGAGTAAAGTACCAGGTGAAAAAGCAAGACAAATCCAACACAGTCAATTACAATCCCATTGTAAAGAGAACAAAAACTCAATAAAATCATTACCAAACTGCCTACCGGAGATGCTTGTGTCCATGATGATGTCCATGTATTGGTAGGAGTGATTACTGCACAGCCTTGTAGGGGCAAAGTCCTGTCTTCAAATTAAGAATCCAACATGTCGTGTGGAGCAATTACCATTGTAAATGGGATAGAATTCAAACAGATTGAACAACATTGGGCATCCTTGTGGCACAGTGAGCTACCTGCAGTATCCAAATTGTATTTCAACACAATCTGCAACCTAATGGATTGGCATATGCCCCTCTCTAACATTGCTATCAAGCAAAGGGATCAACAGTAGTTCAGTGAAGAGTATGAGAGGATCAGAAGCAGCTCCAGGGATGCATAAGAAAAAGAAGTGGTCTCCTTGAGTGCCAAACAGCATAAGCAGCATTTGAGAGTGAGAGCTAATCAAATCCACAACCAATGCTATGGATTTAAGCTCTTCAGTCCTGTCACATCCAGTTTTGAATGACATTGGACAATTATCACCATCCTCAATATTGACAGCATCTATGAGACTGGGACAAAGTTAATGTTTCGAGTCCGATTTGACTCTCCAGAAAACCAACTGGTGATGCTACAACAAAGGGCCACTTCCAAGTCAAACAATGGAAGCAGAATACCATAGTCAGTGTTAAGTGATCCCGTAAACAAAAATCAGATCTTAGTTCTACAGTCTTGTCATGTCCAGTAATGAATGGTGGTGGACAATTCAACAACAAGCAGGAAGAGGAGGTTCCACAATTATCATGATAGTCAATGATGGGGGAGTCCAGCACAGCAGCACAAAAGTTAAAACTGAAATATTCACAATAATTTTCAGTCAGAAGTGCCAAGTGAATGATTCATCATGGTCTCCTCAGCATTACAGATGCCAGTCTTCACCCAATTGGATTCACTCCACAAATATCAAACAATGGCTGAAGGCATTTGATACTACAGAGACTATGGGCTCCAGCAACATTCATACAATAAAACTGCAGGCTTGTGTTCCAGAATTTGCCATTTCCTGGCCAAATTGTTCCAGTACATTGACAACATAGGTATCTACCTGACATGTGGAAAATTACCCAGGTATATCCTGTACACAAAAAGCAGAACAAAACCAACCTGAAACAATTACTACCCTATTTTGTCTAGTCTCAATCACCAGTAAGTGGTGGAAAGGGTCATCAACAGTGCTATTAATCAGCACTTACATGGCAATAACCTGTTCAGTACCATTTCATTTGAGTTCTGCCAGGTCCACTCAACTCCTGGCCTCATTATAGACTTGGTTCAAACATGGACCAAATGGCTGAATTTGGGAGATGAGGAGACAGTGACTGCCCATGACTTCAAAACTGTATTTGTCCAAGTCAAGGAGCCATGGCAAAACTAGAGTTAATGGGGATCAGAAGCGAACTCTCTTCTGGGGCATCATACATAGTATAAAAGAAGATGTTTGGACTGTTGGAGATTCAGCTCCAAGACATACATGGAGGAGTTCCTCAGGGTAGTGTCCTAGACCCAATCACCTTCAGATGCTGCATTCACGATCTTCTTTCCATCATAAGATCAGGCATGGGCATATTCACTGATGATTTCATAATGTTCAGCACTATTTGCAACTCTCAGATACTGAAGCAGTGAGATCTGAACAATAATTAGATCTGAGCTAACAAGTGGCAAGTTACATTTGCACTATGCAAGTACTAGGGCATAGCCATCTCCAACAAGGAATAAGCTAAACATCCACCTTCAACAATACCATCACCAAACCCCCACTACCAATGTTCTGGTGGTTGCCGTTGACACGAAACTGAACTCAACTATCCATACCAACGTAGTGTGAGAGGCCAGAGTGATTAGATTAGATTACCTACAGTGTGTAAACAGGCCCTTCGGCCTAATAAGACCACATCGACCCTCCAAAGGGTAACCCACCCAGATCCATTCACCTACTAATGCATCTATCTCTATGGGCAATTTAGCATGGCCAATTCACCTGACCCACACATTTTTGGACTGTGGGAGGAAACCAGAGCACCCAGAGGAAACCCACACAGACACTGGGAGAATGTGCAAACTCCACGCAGACAGTCGCCCAAGGCTGGAATTGAACCCAGGTCCCTGGTGATGCGAGGCAGCATGAGCCACTGTGCAGCCCTCAGTGTGGTGCTGAAAATGCACAGCAGGTCAGGCAGCATCCAAGGAGCAGGAGAATCGATGTTTCAGGCAAGAGCTCTTCATCAAGTATGAGGCTTGTGACCGGAGGGAGTAGAGAAATAAATGGGAGGTGGGGGGTGAGGCTGGGGGGAAGGTAACTGAGTGTGCGATAGGTAGATTGAAGTGGGGCTAATGGTGCTAGGTCAGAGAGGAGGCTGGAGCAGTTAGGTGTGAAGGAATATGGACAGGTGGGACAGGTCATGAGGTTAGTTCTGAGCTGGAAGGTTGGAACTGGGATAAGGTGAGGGGAGGGGAAATGAGGAAACTGGTGAAGTCCATATTGATGCCGTGATGCAGAAGATGAAGCGTTCTTCCTCCAGGAGTCAGGTGATCAGGGTGTGGCAATAGAGGAGGCCCAGGACCTGCATATCCTTGGCGGAGTGGGAGGGCGAGTTAAAGTGTTCAGCCACGCGGTGGTGTGGTTGTTTAGTGTGAGTATGCTGGAGATGTTCTCTGAGTCTCTGCAAGTAGGCATCTTGTCTCCCCACTGTAGAGGAGACCACATCGGGAGCAAGGATACAGTAAATGACATGTGTGGAAGTGCAGGTAAAACTGATGGATGTGGAAGGCTCCTTTGGGGCCTTGGGTGGAGGTGAGGGGGTAAGCATGGGCGCAGGTTGTGCAATTCCTGCGGTGGCAGGGGAAGGTGTTCTGTACTAGTTGTGGTTGGAGGGGTGGGGTTCGAGGGCGGGAGATGTGGGAAGTGGATGAGAAATGCTGGAGGGCATCATCAACCCTGTGAGAGGGGAAATTGTAGTCTCCGAAGAAGGAGGCCATCTGGTGTGCTCTGTGGTGGAACTGGTCCTCCTGGGAGCAGATGCGGCAGAGACGGAGGAATTGGAAATAAGGGATAACATTTTTACAGAAGGCAGTGTGGGAGAAGGTGTTGTCCAGGTAGCTGTGGGAGTCGGTGGGTTTGTAGAAGATGTCCGTGTCGAGTTGGTCACCGTTGATGGAGATGGAGAGGCCCAGGAAGTGGGGGGAGGTGTCTGAGATGGTCCAGGTGAACTTAAGGTCAGGGTGGAATGTTTTGGTGAAGTTGATGAACAGTTCAACCTCCTTGTGGGAGTATTATCCTATCCTCCCAGTCCAGGAACTCCCCACGTACATTTGGGACGCCACCTAAGCCCTCCATTTCCTCCAAGACTTTTGTTTCCCTGGCTCCCAACACCTCATCTTCACTATGGACATCCAGTCCCCATACACCTCTATCCGCCATGACAAAGGCCTCCAAGCCCTCCATTCTTCCACTCCCTGTGTCCTCATCAGTACCTCTCCAGTGACGCTCTCTTTCATTTAGCTGAACTTGTCCTCACTCTCAATAATTTCTCCTTTGAATCCCCACACTTTCTCCAGACGAAAGGGGTAGCCATGGGCACCCACATGGGCCCAGCTGTCGCTTTGTTGGTTACGTGGAACAGTCCATCTTCTGCAGTTACACCGGCACCATTCCCCACCTTTTCCTCCACTACATTGCTGATTGTACTGGCGCCACCTCGAGCTTCCACGAGGAGGTTGAACAGTTCATCAACTTCACCAACACATTCCATTGAGACCTTAAATTCACCTGGACCATCTCAGACACCTCCCTCCCTTCCTGGACCTCTCCATCAGCATCAACAGTGACCAGCTCAACATGGACATCTTCTACAAACCCACCGACTCCCACAGCTACCTGCAGGACACCTGCCTCCTATAAAATGCTATGCCTTATTCCCAATTCCTCCGCCTCCACTGCATATACCCCCAGAAGGACCAGTTCCACCACAGAGCACTCCAGATGGCTTCCTTCTTCAAAGACCGCAATTTCCCCTCCCAGGTGGTTGATTATGACTGTGCACTTCCCACACCTCCGCCCTTGAACTGCACCCCTCCAACGTCAACAAGGACAGAACACTCCTCGTTCTCACCTTCCACACCACCAACCTCCATATTGATCGCATCATCCTCAGCCATTTCCGCCACCTACAATGGACTCCACCACCAGAGATACATTCCCCTTCCCACTCCTATCTCTTTTCCGGAAAGACCGTTCCTCTGCAACTCCATCATCAGGTCCATGCCCCCCACCAAACCACCCTTCCATCTCGGCACTTTCCCCTTCCAACGCAGGAATTGCAAAACTTGTGCCCACATCTCACCCCTCCGCTCCATCCAAGGCCTCAAAGGAGCCTTCCAAATCCATCAGAGTTTTACCTGCACTTCCACACATATCATTTGCTGTATCCGTTGCAGTCTTCTCCACATGGGGGAGACAGGATGCCTACTTGCAGAGCGCTTCAGAGAACATCTCCAGGATACCTGTATCAACCAACCCCACCGGCCTGTGCCTGAACACTTCAACTCCTCCTCCCATTCCACCAAGAACATACAAGTCCGACCTCCTCCATCGCCATACCCTAACCACTCGATGTCTGGAGGAAGAATGCCTCATCTTCCACTTTGGGATCCTCCAACCACATGGCATCAATGTTGACTTCACCAGCATCTTCATTTCCCCTCCCCCAACTTATCCCAGTTCCAACAATTCCAATTTGGTACCGCCCTCATGACCTGTCCTACCTGTTCAACTTCCTTCCCACCTATCTGCTCCATCCTCTTCTCTGATATATCACCGTTACTCCCCACCTCCATCTACCTATTACACTCTCAGCTACCTTACCCCCAGCCCCACCCCCCCTCCCACTTATCTCTCTACCCCCCCCAGAAGCCTCATTCCTGATGAAGGGCTCTAGCCTGAAACGGCAATTCTCCTGCTCCTCAGATGCTGCCTGACCTGCTGTGCTTTTCCAGAATCACACTCTCAACTCTGATCTCCAGTATCTGCAATCCTCACTTTCTCCTAGTGTGAAAGGCCAGTTGAGAGGCTCGGATTATTGTTGTAAGTAATCCATTTCATGACTCCTCAAAAATCTGACAACTATCTACAAGGTACAAATCAGGAGTGTGATGGAATACTCCCCACTTGTCTGGATGGGTACAACTTCAACAATGCACCAAGACAAAGCAGCCTGTGTGATTGATGCCACATCCACAAACATTCACTCCTTCTACCAATGATGCACACTAGCAATGTAGAAATTCGCCAAGGCTCTTTACCTATCACTTTCAAAACTCACGCTAACTACCAAGTCAAAGGACAGGAGTAGCAGATACACAGGGACACCAACATCATAAGATCATTTACAAGCCACACACCATTCCGACTTGGAAATATATTGCATTCCTTCAGTGTCACTATGTCAAATCCTGAAACACCCTCCATAATAGCACTGTTGATGAACGTGCATCAAAGTAGACAATTAGGAATGGGCAATGAATACAGCTTAGCAAGTGAATACCACATCCAAAATTGAGAGAATAAAAATAAATGAAATTAAATAAACAGCCCGCTTTGAGATTTCTGCCTTTGTGATCCATTTTAGGACAGTTTTATTGGTAAAGATTATTATGTGAAAGAACCGTGAATAATGGACCTGTAGTGCCTTACAAATATGTGGCAATAGGTTACAAAGCAAATAATTTGTTTTTCTTTCCTTGGATCATGTGGTATGTTCCTATTACTAGGTGAGATGCACTTTCATTGGGAAACTAAAGTGCATGTCCTCTTGGGACTGTTTGACTTCATGGTGGCTATGTGGAACTGTCTGGCTTGTTGGCCTGTTGCAATAATGTAATGTCATCTGCATCTGATGAGAGATCATAAAGGTAAGTATAGACTTTGGCATGCATGATGTGTACCTGTAGTCATAATATCATCAATGTAGGAATGGTATCAACATGAATTTAAAGCTGAGTAGATCGATTGTTGTCTTGCCATAAATCACCACTTAATAAATAGATTCCTCTTTGCAAATGATTTCCATTCAGTACTGTCATTGTTTTCTCTAATAGATTCCCATGACTGCATTTATAATAGAATTCGCTTTTGTAAACATATGATGCAATTACATCTTCCTGACCATAGTGGCACTGTAGCACTTTAGTTTTTCATATCCAGCACATCAGCCTGCAATTCAGAGAAATTCTGCTCATTTCCAACATGCCATAAATGGAATACTGTGTACAATTTTCAGCTCTGCATTTGAGAAAAGACGTTCTCACAAGATTTATTCATAAATCCCGAGTTGAGGACGCTGTTCTAAGTTAAGAAGCTCAACAACTTGGGTCTGTATTCTCTGGTCCTTGAAACATATAATATTTTGAAGGAGGATAGTAAATATTGAGAGATTGGTTCTGCTGGTCAGACAATCTAAAATGCAGAGACACCGAGCAGAATTTTTCACTGCTTTATGCAGTATGGTCAATGATGGGTAAGGTTGGAAAATGCCATGAGCATGAAAAGAATCAGATTTCCAACATCAAGAAAACATTTCCAACTTTCACCTCAACGTTTAAGTTCTGATTCTCGTTAATAAATGGTGACTACCTTATTTCCATGTGTTTGCATCTTATTATTAGCGAATCTTACCTGCTCTTTATGCAGCTCCCAATTCTCCCATTAGTCACAGGGTGCCACCAGGTATAGTCAAGGGACTTGTCCAGTCTCAGCCCACAGATTTGGCCATGATTATCAGCCACTTGTTCCAATTAGAGTCCAGGGATCAGTGGCCTAGCCATGTGGAATTGGGCCACGGTCATTCAGGGAAAAGAGGCATGTCAGTCAGAGACAGAGCCACACTCAGTTGAGGCTGACCATCCAGGTTATTCCGAGGAGGCGTGCCACTATCAGGTTTTGGGTATTAGTTGTCTAGGTCTTACCATGGAGCCATCTGTACAGTTCTGGGAATAGTAGGAAGCTCAAATCTCGGGTTTAGGTTCATTGGACTGCGCTGCTGAGGGAATGGTGATGGTGAAAGTGGGCAATTCCAGATACAAGGTAAAAACAATGACTGCAGATGCTGGAAACCAGATTCTGGATCAGTGGTGCTGGAAGAGCACAGCAATTCAGGCAGCATCCGAGGACAGGCAAAATCGACGTTTCGGGCAAAAGCCCTTCATCAGGAATTTTATTCCTGATGAAGGGCTTTTGCCCGAAACGTCGATTTTGCCTGTCCTCGGATGCTGCCTGAATTGCTGTGCTCTCCCAGCACCAGGGGGGGGGGGGGAGTCTGCAGAAGATGGGGTGGGTGGTTGGGGAATGATTTTCACAATTCACAATTTTCCTAACCTCAATAAAAGAGAGTGTATGACTTGAAAAAGCCATGTGTTCAGGGAAGAAGTGGGAACCATTAATAGTAACATAAAACAGTTGACCAGAAATGAGAGGAGGCTGAAAAATCATTGGGGACAGAAACACAAAACATAAAGAAAGCAGTAGTAGGGGGCTGGGCAAATTGTTGTTACTCTCAGGCAGGGAATGTGATTCACCAGGGCACAAAGTTAAAACCTTGTCATCTTCACACCAACGTCAACTTCACAATTTGAGAGAAACTTGCTGTAGCCACCTACTACAGCAGGTGGACTAAGTTACTGTGTGTTTCTCTTTATGGATGGAGTGTAATTCTTTGCTTGTGTGGCCCTACAAGGGATCTGTATGAATCAATGATAACCTCATCTGCCATCAAACTGAATTACATTTGACAGGTCATTCTTTTGGCAACAATTACCATGTCCTCAAACAACCATGACTGTGACATACCTTGCATCATTGCCCCTGTCATTTCAGATATCCACAGCTACGCATACACTAACTTTCTCA